>NC_065514.1:5758575-5830741 GCF_006386435.1 Epinephelus moara
TTTTACAGTGGTTTGAAATCTGCTTTTCCATGCATGGACGGCTGCTAAACCTGCACGTCTGGCTTAGTCAATTTGTGAAGCTACACATGAATTGTCACTGACTAATTAGCTCAGTGAGATAGAAATTGATTCTTAGTCTCAGAGGTTGTGAGTTCAAGCCTCAGCTGATGGAAAAGGCAGATTGTGTTGCTAAATTCCTAAATGTCTTCCAATTGTTGCTCAGAATTGCCTAAAAATGCCCGGACCCGACCCATCACTGCGCAGCAGCTATAATTGTTTCTTAGTTTTTTGAATTCACTGTGTGTCCCCACACTTCTGAACCCAAGCCAATGCCCTTTGGCCCAACGTACACAGAATACTACTAATGTGATAAAATGATAAAGAGGATGAAGACAGATAAGATAGATAAAAGAAGAAGGAATAAGCCATCCCACACACACGGTGAATGCTAAATTCTCAGAAGAGCTGTGCATCAGAACTTCAGAACTTCTTCAGCACTGATCAAAATGTGTCCGTAGAAGTTACCGTACTTGCTGAATCAATTCTTTGATCAAACTATTCTTGATTCCCGTCAGACAAGTGAAGCTGTTGTTAATTGTTCTGAAGATCTGCAATACACCTCAACAAAGCCCAGACTCCGTCTCACAGGACTCTCATGCCCCTGATGCTGATCCATTTCCTGACCCAGCCGATCAGAGTTGACTTGCCACATCTTTTTACCCTGGCAGCAGCATACACCAGTGACGCTGTCTACCTTAATGTAGGGATCTGTTACACTTCACACGAGCATCTGTGATATCGTTGCAATAGTGTCCTGCTGGAGGCACGTACAGCCAGTAAATCATCTGTGGTGTCACCTCAATGGCACCAATTATCAAACCATCGACAGGAAGGCGATCCAGACGCTCCGAAAAATATAGAAAACGAGGAAGGAAATATTAAAAAGCCTTTACTGTGGTGGCTAAATCATTAAATCATTGTGAGGATTTAGCCACCACAGTAAAGGCTCTTAATATCATTTTTTAATATTTCCTTCCTCCTCTTATATTTCCTTAAAATGATTTTACGATTTAGCCACTACAATAGAGGCTTTTTAATATTTCCTTCCTTGTTTTCTATATTTTTGGAGCACCTGCATCGCCTTCATGTTGATCCTGTTGTTTCCCGTTCTCCACAAGCAACCGACACAAGATTTTGATCAACGATGGTATAAACAGAGCAACCAGTCGTGTCTGTTTTAGGAAATAAAAATAAAATATAAAAGATAGAACAGAAACCTTAAGGACAAACAAAGGCCTTAGACAACATGTGGGTCTTCAGCCTTGACGTGTCTACAGAGGGGGAGCACTTAATTGAAAGGGTAAGCTGTTCCAAAGCTTTGGGGCGACTCCTCCGAATGCACGATCGCCCTTCTCCCTTAGTCTGGATCGCGGGACTGCCAAGAGCAACTGGTTTGACGATCTGAGAGATCTAGTGTTGGAGAGGGTGCAGAGGAGCTCAGTGATGTATTTGGATGCCATACCATGTAAGGCTTTAAAAACTTGACCAGCAACATATGACTGTTAATGTTTTTTGGGGCATTTTCTTTAACGGGGCCATTTTAATGACAGTGTTCGCTTCCCCACGTGCAAAGGTTCCACTGAAACCTGTTAACCCTGGACACTATTATGCAAAAGTACTGTCGCTGAATCCTGGGCTTTGTGCCTCCCAAGACGACTGTGATTGGTTTAAAAAACAAAAACAAGCCACAGTGTTTTTCAGCAGAAAGATAACTAGCTGCTCAAAGTAGGGATAGCAAGTCAGACATGGAGTAGTCGCAGGGTCAACTTGCTCCGTATCATTTGGCATATTGCTCTAAGAACGGAGTTTACAGCCGAGGTGGCGTCTTTCCGCTCAATGCAGACTGAAACGTCTACCACTATACGGGAGATGGAGGGCGCACTCAATCGCCATGTTTCCAACATCAGTGAGATGCAGAGCGCCATTTCAGACCTCAAGCAGGCAGTCGATAAACTGAAAGACCGGAATGACGACTCAGAGTACAGAAGCCGCTGTCAGAATTTGAGGATTATCAGGATCCCAGAGGGCGAGGAAAATGGCAAACCTGTGGCAACGATGGCTTCGTTCTTTAACGAGGCGCTGGGCGATGAAATAACTAATCCCCTGGTGCTAGACTGTTCTCATAGGTCTTTGGTTCCAAAGTAGAGATAGCAGGTTATTGCAAACAGGGAGATTTCGATATAGCACTGGGGGAAACACTCCTTTCATTGCACCTCATTGCATTGATCTGAGAATCAGGATACACATGCAGCTTTACCACCCTTTATTTCATCCCTTTTGACTCTGACCTCACGTAATCTTGGTACTCGGTCACAGAATAGGTTGTTGCTTCATACTCCTTTTATCAGAACTGAGCTAGGGAGATTGTCATTCTCTTACAGTGCTCCTTATACATGGAATATTCAAGACAAAGGAGCTGGTGGTGGATCTGTGGAGGGTAAAGGCACCAGTGACCTCTGTTTCCATCCATGGGGTCAGTGTGGTCATTGTGGAGGACTACAGGTACCTGGGAGTGCATACAGACAATAAACAAGAGCCCCCTCCATTTTCTCAGGAGGCTGAGGTCCTTTAACATCTGCCGGACAATGCTGAGGATTTTTTACGAGTCTGCGGTGGCCAGTGATATCCTGTTTGCGGTTGTGTGCTGGGGCGGCAGGTTGAGGGGTAGCAGACGCCAACAGACTCTATAAACTGATTCGCAAGGTCAGTAACGTCATGGGGGGTGGAGCTGGACTCTCTGGTGACAGTGTCAGAGGAGGATGCTGTCTAAGATACGCGTCACCTTGGATAATGTCTCCCACCTACTCTACAATGTGCTAGTTGGACAAAAGAGCACATTCAGTGATAGACTCATTCCCCCAGGATGCACCACACAGCGCCACAGGAAGTCATTCCTGCCTGTGGCCATCAAACTGCACAACTCCTTCCTCAGTGTGTCAGCCGCTCTGAGTCAGTAGACTGGCATTTGGACTTTTATACTATACACCGATCATCAAAACATGAAAACCACCGACAGGTGAAGTGACAAACATTGATCATCTTGTTACATTGCAACGTTCTGTTGGGAAACCTTGGGTCCTGGAATTCATGTGGATTCCACCTGACACGCTCCACCCACTTAAACACCAGTGCAGACCAGGTACTACCCCCCCAACAGAACAATACGCCATGCCACACCACAAAAACGGCTCAGGAATGGTCCGAGGAACGAGACAAAAAGCTCAAGGCGTCAACCTGGCCTCCAAATTCCTTGGATCCCGATCTGATCAAACATCTGTAAGATGTGCTGGTACCCCACCTCACAACCCACGGGACTCAAAAGATCTGAAAGTAACACCCTGCAGCCAGACACCAAGGGATACCCTCCAGAGGTCCTGTGTCCATGCCATGACTACTCTGAGTCCGGTCCGGACCCACCATGGATCAAGGGTATCTGTGGGGTACCAGCACATCCCTCAGATGTTCAATCAGATTGGGATCTGGGGTATTTGGAGGCCAAGTCAACACCTTGAGCTCTTTGTCCCATTCCTGGGGTCATTCCTGAGCAGTTCTTGTGGTGTGGCTTGGTGCATTGTCCTGCTGGGGGGGCCACTGCTATCGACCTGTCCCATTGCCATGAGGGGGTTTACTTGGTCTGCAACTGTGTTGGGGTGCATGGTGCACGTCAAGTACTATCCACATGAATGCCAGGACCCAAGGTTACCCAACAGAACATTGCATTCTAAGATGATCAATGTTATTCACTTCACCCACCAGTGGTTTTAAGCCTCAGCACAGTGACGATATAGATTTTATTTGGTTTTTATTTAAATTTTTACATCTTAAGATCTTATGATGGTTGTTTGTTTGCTTACTGATTGTTTAAAATGTCTTTGTTCAAACTCCGCATCATTGAAAATGAGGGTCTCCCTTAATTAATTTCCTGAGTCTTAAATAAAGGTTTGAATGAAAAACAATAAGCTTCAAAAAGAGTCTTCATCACATAAACATGACGGACGTCTCTGACCTTATTAAGAGGCTATTACAGCACACATTACGAAAGACACCACTGACCTTAAAAGATTAGATAAGTGTTCTGAACACAAAATGTGAGGACATTTATTTGACCTCTGAACTCTCTTAAGATTTTTTCTGATTTACCAATTTTCTTAAAGATAAGATATTCTACTTATCTGTAATTGTCAATTAGACGGCAAAAACAACTGTGAATGTAACCACTAACAAGTGCTATGTGTGTATTGTCTTCCTCTGTGCCATAGAGCACCACTGTTGTCCAAAAACTGTAATTGATTTTGACTTAATCCCAGAAACAATGTGGATTAGTACGCTGCTGAAAATAGTCCCCAACAACTGCACTATTTCCTGCTGTTGTGAGGTGTTTTTAAAGGTTTACATCTCCAGCATGAACCACTAGACTCAGAGCTGAGAGCCACAGACAGGAGCCATAAACAACACACTTATTTGCGGCTTTGTTCCTTTGATCACAGGAAATAATCTCAGCTCTAAATTACTCAGAGGTGAGCATGGGTGCAGAAAGTGACAAGTAAGCAAGAATCACTGGCATTATGAAATCGCTGTGCCCCTGCTAGGACTTCTTTACATTACTCTGTTATTACACCAAAAACTAGGTCAATGCATGCATGCTGGCATGTCCTTTTTGGGTTCAACCCCCTGCACTCCCCCTGAAGTTGTACACATGGAATAGTTACATAACAGTGTTTGGACTGCATCCCTCCATTTTGCTGGAAAAGTTCAATTACACACACTTGCAGAATGACCTACATCTTGTATGTAGTGTACATAGTGTTCCCAAAAGTGAGCCAGTTGGATGCAAAGACACAGCTGCACGTTACTAAATCAGTAGTGTCAGTCTGTCTGGCAGCAATTTCATATTATGCAACAAAAACTGGAGACAGATAGCCTCAGATTACATCAAGATAATTTAAAAATGGAAGACAATTAGTCCTATTCGACAAATTATGTCACCAAAGCAGAGACAGTGACCTGGGACTGAATCTTGCAACATGTTGCAGGTCAAGGTGTCCTGATGGGCAAATGCAAGCCAGCAGACATGTACGCATGGATTATGGGTCAGCATGTGCTCTCAGGGGGGAATAACATGTTGATTTAGAGTGTACCTGTACACGTAGGGTCCTTTCTGTTCCACCATGGGCTTCTCTCCGTTCAGTATCTCTTTAGGGTTGAGGACGTTGAAGAAATAGACAGACATGTAGAACGGCACAGGGACGTCCTTCCACATGGTGTAGGACATCTCGTTCTTCGGGTCGATCACTGTGTTCTGACATGAGACAGAGAGGGGGAAAAGGAAATATTATTTTCATTATCGGTTGATGTGGCATTTGTTGTTTTATGGGTACGTTTTCTCACAAAATGCCAGAAGATATAGAAAAATTTAAATCTTCGTCTTCAAATTGATTGTTCTGTCCCAACAACTCAAGATGTTCCGATACCATTTATCCCTTCCCGATACCTGAACTTGCATTTCAGCTGACACTGAGTACCAATCCAATACCACTGCATTGAATATTTCTTAACAACTCTCTCCTACTAACCCTGTATGGATGTTAAATGATAGCACTATATGTTGTATGGCATGGTTCAGGTCAGTGGCATAAGGTAGTTACAACGGGCCCCCAGTGCACGCTATCATGCCCATATCGTCTCGTCACATGGTCAGAGACCAGACATTGGATAACATCAATATACTTATTACACTGCAATCAGCACTGCATATCTGTATATAACAAAAAATACCAAAGAAAATATGAAATTAACAAATTATCGAAACTAAAGCCTTGCATACTGTACATGTTGACTTTTTACTGATGGGACTTTCCCGTGTAGATATTTCCATTGATGAGGTTTTTCTGTATGCCGTTGCAGAAGTTAGCATCACACTGGTTTCCTCGGCAACAAACCTATGGGATTTTTCCATTGGATTTTGGATTATTGCCGAAAATAAGCTCTGTGGCAAACAAACCTTTATGATACTTACACGTTTTGTCCAGCAAGATAATCTTCACAAATGAACACAACTTTTATGATTATTGAGACCTCAATGCAATCACCAGAAGTAAAAAGCTAACGCTAGGCTATAAACAAACTACATCACGGTCGCCTGACTTCAACATCACCTCCATAACAAGACTGTAAAGCTGTGTTTGGCATGATGACGTTTTGTAGTCTTATTTAGCAACTTCTTGGCAACTGCCTTTTGTAAGACACATAAAAAGCTTCAAAGTTCATGAGTGGGGTATTTACTGGGTGTATTTTATGTCATAGAACAAAACGTGAAAGTCTCACGTTAATGATTAACGCATGTTAATCTTAGACCTTATTTCTGGGATCTAATCAAAAACCCATCGACTTTGAGATGAGGGAACCAGGAGTGGTAAAATGCTAGCTCATTTTCAGGTTTTAGGACTCATTCCTGGGGTACTTTTTTTTATTACTTTACTTATTGCTGGAGCCTATCCCAGCTGACATGGGGCGAGGGGCGGGGTACACCCTGGACAGGTCGCCGAACTATCACAGGACTGACGCATGGAGACAGACAACATTCACACTTATGGGCAATTTAGAGTCACCAGTTAACCTGCATGTCTTTGGACTGGACCACAACTGACAGCTCTACCACCAGCGGTCCACAGCCCACAAATAAATTAAGTTTACTATCATGTATGTTAAAGAAAAGCATCAAATCTTCACATTTAAGAACCAGCAGGTGTTTGGTGCCTTTGGTTAAAAAAATGAAATGATTAATTGTTTTTGAATGACTTATCCACCTGAGCAGACTGACATTAACATGATTTTTTAAACATCATTTCAGGTGTTTCCCCACTTAGAGACCTCCAGTGACTCCGCCTGGTGTTACCTATTGTGTAGATCACGTATTGTGTACATTGTTTGTCGCAGTTGGGAAACCAGTTTCCCCTTTGGGGATTAATCAAGTTTATCCTATCCTGTCCCAAACAATGTCACATATATTCTGTACTGTAGTTAACATGAACACCTGGATTACAAGGTTATACAAGTCCTTAAGATTTAATACAAACACTGTGTCCATGACCTTTGCTTTAATATTTGAGTTAATATCCCTTCACGTGGTTTAATTCAACCTGGTCTCAATCGCAACTCGTCAAATTCAGACGCTTTGTCATCTGGAGTTGGCATTTTTTGATGTTCAGAGCATCTTCCATTGAATAAACAGCTAGAAGGTTCACATAGGATGGGCAGGAGGGGATGTGGGTCAAACAAACTCAGGACTTTGACCCAGGAGACCGCTGTTTGTGTCTCATGTGAAACCTAAAGTCAGTCAAGTTTTTTTTAGTATGTAACATATGTGTAGCACACTACGCTAATGATGTATGTCACGTGATGTTACATGATGTTAGTAACAAGTATTGGGGACCTACTCACTAGTAGTACCCTATGAACACTGAAGGCAGCTGCGCCAAAAAACGGAGACTAGCGCTGCTCCAGTGACAGAGCGGCGGTGTGTGTCAAACATAAGGCAGCAGAGGAAGAAATGACTTAAGTTAACCAACCAAAAACACTGGGGATAAGCATATGTACATGGTATGATCAACGTCAATTTTTACACCCCAGTTTCACAGTACACCGCTACATCCCTTCACAGGGATACATTGCCTTTTCACTGCGGTAAGATAAGATGAATACCTTTACCGTCCTACATGCAGCTCCACTTTTATTGTCTAACCAACAGTCTAAAACTAGAAAATATCAAATATTAAATTATATAAAACAGAGAAAAGCAGCAAATCTATATAACTATAGATGGCAGGCTGACTTAGTTACTCAAGTACTTGAGTACAAAAGTAGCTCTTTTTTACAAGCTAGTCACATATTGCCTCTGTAAAAGGTGTTAATGTGACATGATATTAAACATTTCAAAATGAATACACGCCATTAAAGTAATCCTTTTTCAATTGAGTGATGCTACTCAAGATTTTAACGTATGAAAATGCTGTTGGGCCATAACAGCAGTGTTATTTCTGCCCTTTTAAAGAATCTAAAAACTAGTTAAAAGCTACAGCGTAACTAAAATATATTAAGCTGAGTGAAAGCAGGAATATCTGACGTTAGGATACACAACAAGTATATGACACGCCCCACATATACTGCATACATGCATATCAGAGGTGGAAGAAGTACTGAGATTCTCTGCTTAACTTAAAATAGAAGATAAGATAAGATAAGATAAGATAATCCTTAATTGGTTCCACAGTGGGGAAATGTGCAACATTACAGCAGCAGAGGGACAGAGTGCAAACAAGAAGCTTTAGTAGAAAAAAAATACAATGCAATATTTTAGTACATATAATAAGTTACCTATACAAAAACAAAGAGCCATATAATAAGCAAACAGTATAAAGACACAAAGCAGTATAATAAGGAAGCGGAATATAATGAAAGAGACAGACTGGATGTCTGATTTCACATTACTGACAGATGGAAGTACAGATATTGCACAGTATACCATGGTCTAAAGTCCTGCATTTAAAATGTGACTTGAGGAAAAACTACTAAAGTATTTCCAGTTAAAATGTACTTGAAGTAAAAGCAAAGGTACTCATTATGAAAATAAAATAAAATCATATTTGTTTCTGTTTTAAAGAGAAAAAATGTATTAAAAAAACATGTAAACATATTGCATTATACATTTATTGTATATTTTCTATATTTATTTGTTTTTATATATTTATAATTTTCGTTTTGTATTATTATATTTTATTGTTTTATTTATTATTTTATTTAATTTATTTTTTTATCTAATTTTATTTATTGTTTTTCTTTTTTTTCTGTTTTTAGGAGCATTTTAATGTTGAAGTTAGTCAATTTGGAGCCAACTTTTATATACTTTGTAGCCTATACTACTGGGTAGGTTATAGTAGACATATTTTAAACAGGAATCTTTAGTGGAAAAAATACAAAGCAGTATATAATTACATAAAATGAGTAAACTGGTCTATAAAGTCCTGAATTCAAAATGCTACTCGAGAAAAAGTACATAAGTATTTGCAGAAAAAATGTATAAAAAAACATGTATACATATAGCATTATAAAATTGTATAAAGATGTTTTATATACATTTATTTTAGATATTTAGTTTTGATTATTATTATCATATTTTTCATTTTATTTTATCTATTTTTTTTTCTGTTTTTAAAAGCATTTTAATGTTGTAGTTGGTCAGTTTGGAGCCAATTTTAGACACTTTGCAGCCTATACTACTGGATATATTATAGTTCTGCATCATATTAAAGAAGCAAATCAAACATTTTATATTTTTTAAAAATATGTACAAGTGTCAAATAAATGTGTTGGAGTAAAAAGGAATACTTTTCTCTGGGATAAAGTGAAGTATTAGTGTGCATAAAATGGAAGTACTCAAAGTACAGTGGGGCAAAGCAGTATTTGGGTAGATGTAATTATATTTCAGCACTGATACATATACACACATATTCATGCTTTACTTTAGCGCAGCCTTATGGGAGCATGCATCATTACATTTCACTGCACATACTGCTCTGTGAATGCAACAAACACCTTTTAATGCTACATCTTTAATTGACAGCAACAGAAGTCCATTGACATTTTTGCTTATTATAGGTTTGTTTGCGTGCACGCGCCTTTTATCATGTCGTGTTGTCCTCACGTGGCAGTGTGAAGCCCTTTGAGACTTTCGGCTGTGATTAAAATAAACTTGACTCATCAGATTAAAACACAAGACAAATATCTGTGTCAGCTCGCTGCTTACCTTCACTATCTGATCATCGATGATTATGGGTCCCACAAAAGTCAGCAGCGTCCCAAAGAACACCGTGAGGACCCCCGCCACTATGAACCCGATAGCCACTTTGGATTTATCGATAGCCATGGCTGGTTATTGATAGCTGACAGCCAAGTATTTGGAGCTTGTTTACGTTGTTGACAAGCCAAACTGCCAAACGGCTACACAAAGTAAGCAAACTGTGAATGAGTACAGCAGCGTGTGAACATTAAACACTCAGCTGTGTCGTTTATAAACGTCAGCCTCCGCTCCAGCCGGCTTTTTAATCTCTCTGATCGATATAGTTGACCTGCTTCTATTGTAGCTGTATTTATAGTCTGTTGGCCACGCCCCCCGCCGCGAGCCGAGCATTCTGGGAGGTGTAGTTCCAGGTTATTACACACTTTAACACACAGACTTTACCCCATTATATCACAGAGGTGAAAGAAGGCTGTTTATATAAGTGAAAGCAGCGACACAATCCTGAAAAATAAAACGGTACAAGTATAAAAACATGCGTTAAATCCTACTGAAACACAAGTGAAGTAAATATGAACATAATATACTGTCTCCTGTGACTGATATCTGATTCTGTTACACTCTAAATATACTACAGTTTTTACCCGTGTGCCATCAGATACATCAAATATATGAACCAATCTTGCTCTTCAAGTGCAGTCCACTACTTATTGGTGCAGTGGTTCCCAACTGGTGGGTCGTGATCCAAAAGTGGGTAGCACAGTTCCAGCACAGAGCTTTTATTTTGAAGTGGCGTTTTCTGCTGTAGACTGAGGGACTAACTGATAGCTAACCAGCAATCCAGCTCAACGACATGACCAAATGCAAGTATGACACTGAATGTGAAACTGTGGGACCAAGAACTAATGACGAAGCAGAAATCTGGACCTTGTGACTGCACCATTTGGGAACCACTGCTCTATTGCAACCTGCTATTCATCTTGATACAGCCTTTTTTATACACTGTTTACTTCCTGTTTTATGAACGATTATGTTGTCTGTTTTTCTTACTTGTTTGTTTTAAAGGGATAGTGCATCCAAAAATGAAAATTCAGCCATTATCTACTCACCCATATGCCGATGGAGGCATAAAAAGTTGTTTGGAAAAACAGAGACCAGCGAAAGCACGTGAACACACGTGAGCGCGGTGCACAGAGAGGCAGTTAGAGCTACAGGCTACAATGAGGCTAAAAACAAATGACGTTTTTCCAAACAACTTTTTATGTCGGGGCTTCAGGACACTTGGATCACTACGGACGAGCAGTATGGAGATATTTTGTGCTTTCAATTATGTGTTTTTGGACGTTTGAATCTGGGGCGCCGTCAGCCTCCATTAAGTGGAGTTGTGTTGCTACCTCCTCTCCCCTTGGATCTCTGCAAGTGTTGTGAGGACTCTAAAACTTCACCTGAGCCTCCCTCGGCATATGGGTGAGTAGATAATGGCTGAATTTTCATTTTTGGCTGCACTATCCCTTTAATGACTATGCACTTGATCAGGTGTTGCACTCCTAATCTCGTTGTATAGTCTTTGTACAGTGTCAGTAAAGGCTTTCTATTCTATTCTGTTTTAATCTAAAGCATCAGTGGTAGAGCAGCATGTTGCTGTTGTAGCTGCTCCAGGTGGAGCTAGTGTGCACTACTTCATATACAGTGTTGGAGAGTAACTAGTTACATGTAATGGAGTTGTGTAAATAAAATTACAAAATAAATGTAATTGTAATCAGTTAGAGTTACTGACAAACAAATGTAATCAAATAACAGTAACTAATCAACATGTTGATGATTAGCAAAGGGTTACATCTGAATATATTCATTTCAGTAGAAAGCTTATATGTGGACTATAACATAATGTATAGAGTCCAAAGACATGCAGGTTAGGTTACCTGGTGACTCTAAACTACCCGTAGGTGTGACTGCATACTTGATTTGATTACTTAGTTTGACTGCAGTTCACAAGCAATGATTGAATGATTGAATTGCTTTCGTTCAGCCACAGACTTATTCTAGCAAATATCATTAAAAGGACAAATGAAACGTCTCTCTAGACATCTGAAACAGGGCAAAGGACCCTGTAACGGATCACAGGCCAATGGGGTGTGAGTCACTGGTTTAATGTTTAACATTGTGTTTTATTCCACAAGCTACGTGTTTTTAATATAAAATCTTTATCTGCCAATACACTTAAGCTGTCAAAGAAATATAGTGGAGTAAGAAATAATAATATTTCCCTCAAAAATGTAGTGGAGTGGAGGGTTTTTTGGACATAAAACAGCCTGTGAATGGTTCCAATTTTAAGTCTTTCAGCACAAGACTGCAAATTATTACAGTTATTGCAGGAAAATACTCAGGATTAAGTCTGAAGTCACAGTAGCCTTATTTTGTTTAAAATTTCAAAATGGATGACTATAAATCTGAATAAATTGCCTTTGTTTTTAAGTGTTGCCAAGTTTTACTCCTTTTGATTGCGCTGATGAACAGAAGGATATCCTCTGACTTTCACATAGAAAGGAGGTGCTTGAGGGGAGGGGCAAGGACAGTGTATAGGTTACATATGATCTGCACACTGATGTAGCCGAACACTGACAGTTACGGAAGCATATTGCATTCACTTGACAAATAAAAAAAAGCCCTGTTTTTCTGAGATTTTTTTTTCTGTTTTTCGGAGTAATTCATTTATTTTTCTGTTTTTCTCAGTATTTTTTTCTGTTTTTCGGGGTATTTTTTTCTGTTTTTTTTGTGGTAATTTTTTTCTGTTTTTCGAAGTCATTTTTTTTCCTGAATGAGGAGACGAGATACTTCAAAATCTCGCGAGAAGCTCCCACCTGGCACCTGCAAGTGACCGGTGCCTGCGAAGAGTCGACAAACTAATGATAACACCATCTATATGACTTAAAGACAAGAGTATCTCCCAGTGTCTCAAACCCAAAACAAAGTAAAACTGGATTAAACTAAACAAGCGGGTCATGTTTGCTTCCATTATATCGAGCTCTCAAGAAAGGAATGAAAGCATCTGTTGTTCTCTTGCTCTCTTAACTCAGAAAAAAATACTCAGAAAAACAGAAAAATAAAAAAAAACAACTCCAAAAACAGAACAATAAAAAAATTACACAGTAAAACAGAAAAATTAAAAAATGACTCTGAAAAACAGAAAAAATTACTCAATAAAACAGATTTTTTTTGTGTCAAGTGAATGCAATACGCTTCCATAGACAGTAGGTTTTCATACTGAAAATAAAATTTGGCATTGAAATGAATGATTGGCAGTGAAAAACAGTTACACTGAAAAATAAAACACAGGCATAAAAATGATTTTACTTTGTTTGGATTTTTTTTTTACTTTTTTCTTTCATGTTTTCTTCACGTCATTATTTTCTCAGAGTACATTTTTCCACACTTTATTTAATTTATTTTAATTTTATTTTTATTTTTTTTAATTTGACATACTGTCGCCGATTTGCTGGGATAGGAGGCGCCTAAGGTGAGGAGCAAGGACAGTTTAATTTACATATAATCTGTATACAGAGAGAATACATCTCCTCGAGACCTCCAGTTAGTTCGTCAGGGGTGACATGTATTTTTTGTTGTTGTTTTTAAATCGGACTATAGGCCTTATTGGAAAAAAATCAGAATGCAAAAGAAACATTAAAAATTAATTAAAAAAAATAAACACCTGTACTTTATTTCAGTGCACCTTCTTTCAGCGCCAGTCTTTCCTTCAAAGCCAAATTTTATTTCCAATGTTAAAACTTACCGTCACTGTTCCAGCTTCATAAACTAGATCAAAGTTTGCAGTGAACTCCGAATTGCATTTGGTCTGTGCCTGAAACCCACCAACTGTGCCACCTGCACAGATTTTATACACTGTGTGTGTAAATCAGAGGCACAGTGTGACATTAACGGCCCCAAAATATCTGTCAAAGGTGCAGCAGCAGTCAGCGCCATGTCTGCAGGGAATACATGACTCTGGGAGACAGGGAAACTGCAGCACGCACAAAGGTTTATTCAAATTATGAGATGCGCGCAGACTGATAAACAGGCAAATATGAGTCTGTTTGAATGTTCATGGAAACTGTTCAGTGTAAAATCATTTCTTTTTGCGCAACAAAAACCGAACTTTAACACTGCCTTATCGATCAAACATAAAGAAACTCTTTGAATCACGTGGTTTCTTACCTTTTTGATTTGGTCGTTCATGATGGCGGGTCCCACACACAGCAGGATAACTCCAGACACCACCGTCACAGCCCCTGCCACTATACATCCAATAGCCACTTTGGCTTTATCGATAGCCATGGCTGCTAATAATGATCACTATTAATAATAAACAAGTGTAATGTTTCCTCTGCAGAGCCTTCACATGTATAGGTGTGTGCTCAGGTCCGGGGATGGACAGTGATGGATGCAGAGGAGTCAGACGCGCTCTCTGTGTTTATACTCTGCAGACCCCGCCCCTCCTCACACTGTCGGGTGTGTGTGCGCTTCCTGAGCACACTGATCCTAATTTTATGTAAATTCATGCAGTCACATTTTAGTCAGATGACTCTACTGTCACTTTGTCTAATTTAAGTGCAGTGCAGTGAAGCACCCAGCAGCTGATCATGTTCTCAGGCTCCACTGGTGTACTTCATTTAAGAATCATGATGTCTCAGTCTAATGAATGTGGAGTTTAAACATGATGTTAGTCACATCATCATGGCTTGCCATTTGGTTTTCTCTATTTTATCATTTAGGTTGTTGTTGTTTTGGCACAGAAACTTACTCTGTTCAAAATCAGTAGGAAAAGTCTCAGACTTCAGTTTCTTAAAAGTCCAGTGTGAAAGATTTCAGGGGATTTAGTGGTGAGGACTGCAGATTGCAACCAGCTGAAACTTTGGAGGCCTGTACTATGAAGCAGTTAGCGAGGTAACTTCAGGGTGAACTCTGTGTTTTCAGTAAGAAGCTGGTTCTCTTTTTACCAGGATAAATCACCATGGTAACTGATGCTGAACAGCTAACCTGCCCCGGAGCTAGGGTTGTCACAATTTCAAACTCGATATTGATACCCAGGAAAATATTCAATACTCGATACAGCAGCAAAAAATGAAGAGGCATGTCATTTTTTAAATAAAGATCAGAACAGTAACATCAATGATAACAACAAAAAATCCCCCCAAAATAAATAACAACCAGAAACAAGATCTGTCCATGCAAATGTATTTATCTACAGCCCTGTTTATTTTCTGTGCTTGTGATGAATTGGCACCATATTTTCGTTGCTGATCAAATAGAGTTGGTAGTTTAGGCTCAGGATGCTCCTGTTTCTACCTCACTGTGTGATCAGAGAACCAGGGGAGAAACCAAACGTTCTTTCAGCTTCAATCTGTGACTTTACAGTTAACATAACTTTTCAGACACACATAATTGTGTCGTCCTGTTAAACTAACATTGTCTATTAATGTTACAGACGGGCACGACTGATAAAGTTTTCTGCTTAGCTCCCACATTAACGTTAGAAGTTATATTTTAGTTTGATGCTGGTGACACCAGCTGCTAGTGAGGGGAGGGGCTGTACCTGCCGTCTGCAGCGTCCTGTGCTCATTTCACTAAATATTTCCAAAGAGCGCTTTTTCCTTTATCATTTTTGACCAAAACTGGCTGCTCTGATCCTCCTGCAGCCGCGCTGGCCATATTACAGCAGCAGAAATGTGTGCATGCATGCACAGCGACGACAACAAGCTGGGTTGCAGCGAGGGCTCTGTGCAAGCCAGACGCTGCCTGCACAGCGCGTGTCCGTCGGACCCGTCGCACACGCCCGACAGGCGCTGAGGTGGCGTGCACTGTTAGTATCGATACTTTTGTAAATTAGTAGGCCTATTGTATCCGGATACAGCGTTTGAGTATCGATACTTTTGACCCTACCCGGAGTAGTGCCTGTCAACTGACCTCTGACCAATCAGATCACTGAAGAACAAAGCATCCATGAAAGGAAGTCCGGAGTCTCAGGTAAACAAGAGGAGTTTATATATTGTTATAAATCAGAAGAATCATTTCACTGTTTCCACTGGTTTTAAAACAGCTTCTAACAAACACAGAGATCGTTTACACTCTGATCCCGTCACTGCAGCTCAACATAACATGAGACACCTGTGTGATGAGAACTAGGATAAAACAGATAATATTTTTTAGTAAAATAATCCACACACTGTTAATTGGCTCCTCTTATTATAAATGCAACATTTCGGTCAGATAGACCTCATTAATCATTAACTACTTTTCCACTCTTTGCTTCAGCAGCACAAACAGTCTGGTGTTACTTTAAAGTGTTTATGTGACATATTCAGAGGAGTTTTATCAACTAAACAGCAAAAAATACTCTCTACTAACGTCACATGTAGCTCAGTGATACCTACAGGTAATGTAAGTCTCGGGAGACAGTGAATTTGTGGATAGTGTTTTCAGTGTTTCTAGATTTTCTGTTAAGATTATCATTGTGTGTCATTTAAATCCACGCCACTGACATTTTACTGTCTGTCAGTCTCAGACACTTTGGCCACTGTTTCATCTCATAAAATATGAAGCAGCCGACTTCATTCATGGTTCTGATGATGTCGCTTGTCATTAACAGCCCCTCCTCTTCCACATGAACGCGCTTGTGGCTGGATAGGAAAACCCAGAGTTGACTGAACTAGTTGATAACCAGCTTTGCAGTACCAGTTATCCAGATGTCCAATGTTAGGGTTAGCAGTACCAGTTATCCAGATGTCCAATGTTAGGGTTAGTCAAACCAGATAAAAAAAAGATATCCTGTATGTTGAACTGGCTTCATGGTGCAGGCCTCTGGTTAGAATTTCTTCAGTGTTCATTGCTCAGGAGGTTTTTACGCAACACATTCTCACTCCGACCTCGTTACATATCAATGTTTGGTCATGGACTTTCCACATCCAGATACAACGTGCAAGTTACCCTGGGTGCGTTGGTTGTTGACATTCTGGGACGCCGTGTCAAGTTCTGCCTGTTACATGCATTGTCTTCTTTCAAGACACACTTCAGTTTTCACAGGAAATTTAACATCTGAATACAGTCTCTTTCAAAATAAACACACTACGTAGGTACAACACTGGTTTAGGCAACAAAAGCATGTGGTTAGGTTTAGGAAAAAAGAACAGGGTTTGGCTTTAGAATCTTATGGGAAGCGAGCAACAATCTCCTGGGTGAAAGCTGGTGTTGCTTGAGCCCGGTCTCACTCCAAAGTCGTCGAAATATGGCGCTTGGGCAGTGACTTGTAGCGTCAGAAGCCCAAGAAAAAAGCCGTCCTTTAACATCGGCATGATACGCGGGCAGTTGCAGGTGTAGTCGAACAGCGCCCAGTGGCGTCAGGGGGAAACGCAGCGGGACAAGGACGAAAGTGAAGGCGGCGAAAGTCCGACTAGGGTGGTGAATGGGTCCAACAAACATCGACTTACACCCAGGTGAGTGGTGTTTGTGTCCTGTGAGATTCAAAAGCCAAACCCTGTTCTTTTTTCCTAAACCTAACCACGTGCTTTTGTTATTGAAGGAAGAAAAAAAGTCAATTCGCAGTGTTGTACTGACGTAGTGCGTTTATTTTAAAAGACACCGTATGTAAATGCGTAATCTGGAAGTGTATTTTGAAAGAAGACAATGCATGTAACAGGCAGAACTTGACACGGTGTCCCAGAATGTCAACAACCAACACACCCAGGGTACCTTGGACGTCGAATGTGGACGTGGAAAGTCCATGACCAAACGTCAATGTGTGACGAGGTCAGAGTGAGAATGTGTTGGCTTCTTTGACCCATCCACCATCCCCCCCTCCAGCCAGTCTGCTGTGCTCTGACTTTCATTGCCTTAACTTTCGTTTGTGTCCTGCTGTGTTTCCCCCTGATGCCACCAAGCGCTGTTACACTATGGCCTTGTTTACACGAAAACAATCCACTGGAAACAGAAACGTTTCTCATTTTTGTTTTGAAAAAAGTTCCTCGTTTAGACGACAACATTTTGATAACTATCGCCGTGCACAAGGATCCGCAAAAATAACCAAAAGCGCTGCAGTATACATGCCAGACCAGTAGTTAGCGGTGTGACGCTTACGCTTCCTTCTACAGAGCGGTGATGTATAAACAAACAAAACGGCAACCGCACAAACGTTTGTCTGGACGGAGACGAGGTGGAGTTGCTACAGTAAATCTAAATGAGACTGGGTTGTTTTACTGGGAGCTGAATTATCCACAGAGGTCTCTTCTTCTCCAAAACCAGTAAAAACACTGAATAAAGCAGTTTCATGTTAAAAAGATCTGTGGTTTTCTGACGCTTTTGTCATGGTGTGACCTACCTAGAGCGAGTGTTTGGTTTGTCTGTTTTTGGACTACTGTGGAAACATGGAGGTGCAACATGCAGATCTCTGCAGACGAAGACACTCCTTATGTAGATATAAACAGCTCAATCTAAGGTAACATTTCGTAATTTCAATTTTCAATCTCTTATATATTATCCATTTCTGCCAATATATCCCTCTGAATCCAACACATTGGACCTTTAATACCAGCAGTATATTAACTCCATACACCGCTCTCAGCCACAAATAAGAGATCAGTTTCAGCCACCTCTAATATTATCACATAGAGCTGTTTTCGGCATTTGCTTTTTGGATTTCTCCCCACAGAGCTGAAGGGCCCATATTATAGCACTGAGCCTAAACACTCACTTAAAATATATCATGATGGTTTCTGTATTGTGACATCTACAAAGCGAATGTGGACAATGATGGACATAACCTGTGCTTATAAATCATAATTTAAAGGCTGCACAACTTTCTCACGAGATTTAGTCCTTCAGTGACTTTGTTCAAAAGAAGAGAGAGCGCTTGGCAGTAGACCGTACCTCCTTCCTGTCTATATAATTGTTTAATGTTTGGATGCCTTTTCCTTTTCCTTAATGCCCTGCAGTTGTCGTACATCTTACGCTCGGAACAAAGCTGAAGAATAGCTGAAACCTACAAAGACCGGACAAAGCACACAAAAGATTGTTCCCACCTACTCGTACATATATTTTTGTCTTCAACAGTCAGGAAGGAGCGTAAATCTGATGACTGAGTAAGTGCACTAAACCAGTATAATCCACTCAGCATCATACTTGTGTTTGGCCGTGTGGTCCAGCTATTTTTCTGTCTCTGTTAAGCAGCTGTCCCTTCGTCACTCTACAGCAGGACACTGCACTTCAGAATTAAAGCTCTGTGCCTGAACTGTATTTAAAAATGAAGTGTATTTTTTACAAGCTTGACATGTTTGCTGAATGTAGACGTTAAATTTCCTGTGAAAACTGAAGTGTATTTTGAAAGAAGACAATGCATGTAACAGGCAGAACTTGACACGGCGTCCCAGAACGTCAACAACCAACACACACCCAGGGTACCTTTCACATCATATTTGGACGTGGAAAGTCCACGACCAAATGTTGATATGTGACAAGGTGGAAGTGAGAATGTGTTGGGATTGTACGTTTCGTATGTATCACATAAACATTTTAAAAGTGACATAGTATATGACCTGGACCATGGACTTTCCACGTCCTGAATCGATGTGCAAGGTACCCTGGGTGCGTTGGATGTTGAGGTATGGGATGCTGTGTGAAGTTCTGCCTGTTAAATGCATTGTCTTCTTTCAAAATACACTTCTGTTTTTAACGGATAATTTAACGTTTACATACAGTCTCTTTCAAAATAAAAGCACTACGTCAGTAGAACGCTGTGAATTGATGTTTTTTTTTCTTCAACAACTAACGCACATTATTGGGTTTAGGAAAAAAGAACAGGGTTTGGCTTTAGAATCTCACGGGATGCCAATACTGCTCTCCCAGGTGAAAATTGGTGTTGGACCCACCCACCTGTCTTAACTTTCGTTCTTGTCCCACCGCATTTCCCCTGACGCCACCAGCCACTGTTAAACAATAATGGTGACCGGCTGCGTCTTATGCCGACGTTAAAGAGCAGCTTTTTTGTCAGGGTGTGACATCGCAAGTCACTGCCTGAGCACCGGATCTTGACAACGTTGTGAGAGTGAGACCAGGTTGAACTGGACGCTGAGAAGCCCCATGTTCTGTGGCTAAAGGCCTGCTGGTAAAACAGCAAGAAGTCACTCAAAAACACCCACATTTAGTGACTAAAAAGCTGCTTGAAAAATAGCAATGACTCACAAAAAAACCCCAACTGATTTTGTTTGTTGTCTTGAACAGTGGTCTGCAGCTTGGCAGGCGTCTCACCTGGGTATCACACCACCCACCATCCCCTCCACCTCCTGATGCTAAACTGAGCTCATGTACTACGTCACTTTAGAAATGTTGATATGATACATATGAAATGTACAAAAGGAACATATGGGTGCAGAAATGTACAATGCCAACATTTTCCTCTGGCGACTGGGCTCATCTCCCTCCACAGTTTACTGACTAGTGCTATACTGTATTGTCTGGTGTATTCACTCAGTCGTCAGGTTTATGCTGCGTCCTGAAAGTTACAGACAAAAAAAATAAAAAAATAAGTTGGTGGAAACAGTCTTTATGTGTTCTTTGCCTGGTCTTTGTAGCTATTCTTCAGCTTTGTAGGTTTACGTCAATTTCAAAACATTAAGGAAAAGGAAAATGTCTGTCACTTGGCACTTCTTTTGAACAAAGTCACTTTAGGGCTCTAAAAAGCTGCCAATCTCGTGAGAAAGTCTGTCCATCATTGTCCACATTCACTTTGAAGATGTCAATGGGCCCTGTGGGGAGAAATCCACAAGGTGCAAAAATCAGCATTAGAAGCTCAATCTGTTAATATTAGAGTGGACTTACACTTTTGTGGTTCAGAGCAGTGTATTTTATTAACCCTCAGATTCTTATTCTTCTCATTTTGGGTTTGCTGCACCTTATACTTTATACTGAGAAGCTGTTGTCCTCATTCGTCGACACTATGAACAATTCTAGTGTAGTAAAAGCACAGTACACTCAGCCATGCAAAAACAAGACGGCAGCCATCTCTGCCAAGTCAGTTTACAGCCGATCCCAACGCAAAAGTGGACAAGGTACAAAACCTGATCAGATTTTATGGTTGTTTGATAATATTTGTAGTTTGATACTGCATACAAATTTGAACAATTTAAGCAATAGTAACAAGATCTAAAAAAAAAAAACCCAAAACAAAACGTAGTTAGTACCCATTTCTGGTGGCACAATCCCAGCTGAAAATGCAGTAATGTCTCCACAAAAACGATCATATTTTTTTAATTTAATTTAATTTAATTTTATATACTTTATTAATCCCAGAGAGGAAATTCGATTTTTCACTCTGTTTGTCAATTACACACAGGTCCGAACACACACATGCACAAACTGGACCTATACATGCACTAAGTGGAGAGATGTCAGAGTGGGCTGCCCATGACAGGCACTCTGAGTGGTTGGGGGGTTCGGTGTCTTGCTCAGGGGCACCTCGGCAGTGCCCAGGAGGTGAACTGGCACCTCTCCAGCTACCAGTCCACACTCCATGTTTTGGTCTGGACGGGGACTTGAACAGGCGACCCTCTGGTTCCCAACCCAAGTCCCTATGGACTGAGCTACTGCCGCCCCAGTAGCTCACTATCTCCAGTGGAAAAGGAGGATAGTGCCAGCAGCAGGTCATTAATAAAAAGCCAGTTTTTGGTGGTTAAAATAACACTGGAAAAACAGCAAGGGGTCCTTACAAACACATATTTTTGGTGGCTAAAAGCTGCTGGAAATGCAGCAACATCTTAGTGAAAAAAAACTGCTTTTCATGACACTATCCCCAGTGGAAAAACAGCAGCAGGTCCCTAAAATCCCCCACGTTTGGTGGCGAAAAGGCTGCTGTAAAAACAGCTTTTGGCCCCTGAAAAACACTCATTTTTGGAGACTAAAAAGCCATTGGAAAAAACAGCAAGGGGCTCTTTAAAAACACTTTGGTCTGGTGGCTAAAATACCGCTGGAAATGCACAATGTCTCGGTGAAAAACAACCCCTTTTTGTGGCACTGTTTCCAGTGGAAAAACAGCGACAGATTGCTGCGTTGGTGGCTCAAAGGCTGCTGTAAAAACAGCAAGGGGCCCCTGAAAAACACTCATGTTTGAAGGCTAAAAAGCCACTGGAAAAAACAGCAAAGGCTCCTTAAAAACACCAACATTTGGCAGCTAAACAGCTGCTGGAGACGCAGCAACACATCGTCGAAAAACAGTCCCTTTTCATAGCAATATCCCTGGTGTTAAAACAGCAGCAGGTCGCTAATAACATCAAGTGTTTGGTGGCTAAAAGGCTGCTGTTAAAACAGCAAGGGGTCCTTAAAAAACACTTTGGTTTGGTGGTGAAAAGGCCGTCGTGAAAACAGCAAGAGTTTCTTAGAAAACACTCACTTTTGGTAGCTAAAAAATTCCCTGGAAAAACAGCAAGGGTTCCTTAAAAAAACACCTAAGTTTGGTGGCTCGACAGTTGCTGGAAACGCAGGAACATCTCAACGAAAAAAGAAAATCACTTTTAGTGGCATTATCTATAGTGGAAAAACAGCAGCAGGTCGCTAATAAAACCAAGTGTTTGGTGGTTAAATGGCTGCTGGAAAAACAGCACGGGATCCTTAAAAACACTTTGGTTTTGTTGCAAAAATCCGCTAGAAATGCAGCGATGTCTCAGTGAAAAAAATCTGCTTTTCGTGGCATTATTCCGAGTGGAAAAGCAGGGGCAGGTGACTAAAAAACAGTGTTTGGTGGCTAAAAAGTCACTGTAATATCAGCAAGGGGTCCTTAAAAAACAATTAGGTTTGGTGACTAAAAAGCTGCTGGAAATGTAGCCACGTCTTGGCAAAAAACAACAAAAAAACACTTTTTGTGGCACTATCCCCGGTGGCAGAACAGCAATAACCAACCAAAAACCAACTGGTTTTGTTGTTTGTTGGTCTTGAACAGTGGTCTGCAGCTTCGCAGTTTCACATCCCAATGACAAATACAGCTCATACACTATGTCACTTTACAAACATTTACATGATACATATACGTAAAACATACAAATGTAATGGTTTGCAGAAACCGACAATGCTAACATTTTCTTCTGGTGACTGGGCTGCCAAATACAGTCACTTCTGGCTCCAAAAAACCAAGATGCCAAACTCAAGGCTTCAAAACCGTAACCCACAAACCAACTGGTGACCTCACAGCTACGTCCACTTCTTTTATACAGTCTATGGGCTTACATAACTGATCACAGGTGTCTTTATTCGAAAAGACAATTGTGTTTGCATTGCTTTCTGCTACAATCTTAGACCTCAGTGATGAGAGGGTCAACTGCCAGGACATCATTTCTTTATGTTCACATCAGTCTTTGTATTTTAATTTCAAGGGTCTGTAGGCCTAAAATCCAAAACATTTCCACCTATTGTCTCATGCTTGATAACCCTCCAGACCAGAGATTAAACACTGTCATCAATGAGAATTCCTACTGGCCGGAACAAAGTGGTTTCCACCATTAAGTGTTTTTTCCCTCAAACACTTTTTCCGTTCTTTCTAAAAACATTTAAGATAGCCTCTGATTCCATTAATCCTTTTCAGAAGGTGAAGTTACACTGGAGTTTAAAAATTTTTTTCATCTCAAGATTAGTTTTTGGGTGTTTTTTTTCCTGTTATGATAGCACAGCTGAAGACTGACAGGAAAGATGGGAGATAGAGGGAGAATGACACGCAGCAAATGGGCCAGATGTTGGAATCAAACCCGAATTACTGCAAAGGACTCTGTCTATATGGGGCGCACACTCTACCAGGTGAGCTGGAGGTCACCCCAGGCTTCATAAATATTATAATTATCTTTTGTTTTTTGCCTTTAATGACTGACAGGAAATGTAGAGGAGAGAAGGAGAATGACACACAGCAAAGGGCCAGAGGTTGGAATCGAACAATAAAAATCAATAAAAGTGTTTGACGTTCATGTTGTGACTTAAACCTCAGAAATACATTTTGATAAAAAAGGAACCACCTCAAAAATGAGATTGTACGTGTGAGAGGGTCTATTCCAAAAACTACATTTGAATCACAACAAATTTACCAGCCGGTATTAATAAAGAAACCTTGAACCTTTGATATAATAAAAACTAAATAAATAAAAAATGATGATCGTTTTGTTTGTATAGCAGCTTTCATGCAGGGATGCAGCCAGAAGTATTGCAACAAAAACTTATGACATAATTTAATTAATAAAATGTGATAACAAAAACTCTAAAATATTAATAACGATAAAAAAATATAGGCTATAAGATCCAGGAACTGTGGAACACATAACTGCCCGAAAAAGATCAAATTGTCTTTTCTGCTTTTTCGTCATGTCTCTATGGTAAATATGAAGCTAAAGCCAAAGGACGTTAGCTTAGCGTTAAGATAGGAAATAGGGAAACAGCTATTCTGGCTGTAACCTTAACCCTAATCACGATTGAACAAACAAGATATAACATGTTAATCTGAGAGATTTAAATGTGCTGATTAAGGCACATGTTACCGTTGGACAGAGCCACACTATCTGTTTCCAGCTAAGCTAAGCTAATGCTAACTGGCTGCTGGCTAAAGAAAGGGGTCCTTGAAAATACCTACATTTGGTGGCTAAAAAGCTGCTGTAAAAACAGCAAGGGGTCCCTTAGAAATACTTCGATTTGGTTGCTAAAAAGCTGCTAGAAAACGCAACAACACCTCGCCGAAAAAACAGCGGCAGGTCGCTAATAACACCCAGTATTTGGGGGTTAAAATGCCACTGTAAAAACAGCAAGGGGCCCCTGAAAACACTCACATTTGGTGGCTATAAAGTTGCTGGAAACGCAGCTATGTCTCCATGAAACACAATCACTTTAGGTGACACTGTCACCGGTGGAAAAACAGCAACAGGTTGCTAAAAGCCCCATGTTTGGTGGCTAAAATGTTGCTGTAAAAACAACAAGAGGCCCCTTATAAACACTTCGATGTCACGGTGAAAAACCGCTTTTTGTGGCACTTAATTGTGGAGATGGATCTTGCTGAAGGCTAAGTGGAGGAAACAGGATTGGGCTGTGTGTGGGATTTGATTTCCGATGGAGGGATTCAGGTCACAAGTGACTTCAAGGTTGTTGACAGTTTGTATGATGTATGACAGGAGAAAGGAAAACACATTTTTAACACGTGAAGATTATTTTCACTTTTCAAGGAGGGGTGTGATCCAGCCTGTGAAAACTGTAATGTTTTCTGTGGTGGCCCTGGATGACCTTAAAGGTTCGGAGTCACTAGCCCCTTTTACACTGCCAGATTTTCCGTGAATGTTGGGCCGTTTTGCCGGCAAGCTGCGAGCGTTTAGACACACAGAGCCGGATTGGTGAGTTGATCCGAGGTGCCCAATTTTCCGCCTCGTAGGGTAGACATATTGACAGAACCCTTTTTGGTTTAAAAAGACCGAGGCGGCCTTCCACAACGGAAGAGGCTGTTGATGACTGGCGGGAGGAGCTGTTGATGACGCCGCACGTGCGACCCACTGACGGTGGATAAACAGGAAACAGCTGATAGCAGGAATTAGCGAGCAGCTAGTAGCAAGAGGGAAACACAAACCTGACAGACAGTAGCTATGTTTCCATCCAAAAGTGATTTGAATCATTGGGAAATGCGCATTAAAAGAAATACGAATCCTGTGTGTTTCCATTAAATGTACAGACTTTGGTGAAAACTGCGAACTTGCTGCACGTGGAGTCTTTGCGTCTATATTCAGATCACGTTGCATTGTAGCAAGGTGTCGTGATCGTTGCTAATCAGATGCTGTCTTATAAAATCCTCTGCACGTCATTTACAGTCATTTTCCTGTTGGTTAAAGTATCCAAAGACATCTCTGTGACTCCAGGAAACAAACTATTAAAACCCCTAACCACTGATGATATTTAATGCCTCACTCCTCTTTATTCATGGATTTGGTGAATTTGGGCGATGAAGAGGTCCTCTCTTACCGAGCGTACTCATGATCGCTTCATACGTATTAGAGACATATAAGGCCACAGAGCAGCAGCCCACCACAGACCCTCATCTGACTGCTGTGTGAAATCTCTCGATCCTCAGATGTGTCCAGGATTGAAAAGCGAGAATTGTGCCCCTGTGTTATCACAGAGTGAACTGAGACTTTCCTCACATGCCTGACTTCCTAAATGCTGATGGTGGTATTTAATAGAATAAGGAAGTTTTAACCAAAACGCCTTGAGCTTCCCCTTCACTCTGAACATCATGTGTTTCCGATCTGATGTATGCGTTTTTAGATCGAAGGCTGATGTCGAAATAGTGAGTCACTAATCATCCAGGTGATGATGATTCTCTCATACACATTCACTTTTAAAAGCACATATTTTGTCAAATCTCTGAACACAAGAGGCTGATTTACCCTCTGACCACATTTGCAACATACATTTTCCCCAAAAATGTCCAGAACTACAAAATGCATGTTTGAACACACACACTCAGGTAGTGTGTTTGACATGTAACACACTGTTTATGAGTTATAAACACTAGTTGAAACTAAAAGATTATTAAAGCAGTGAAAATATGCCAACAGTTTGATGTTTTTAGTTCAGTGATTCACAACTTTCATCGTCATGTGAGCCCTCAAAATGAAGCAATATCAGCTCGTGACTCCTCATCACAGGTTGGCATGTGAGTTTATAGCAGTTCAACCCCTAAAATAACTTTTCATCTTGGGTTGTTATTCAAAAAGTTTTAGAGGCCTGAAGAGGTGAAAGAGAATCACTTCTTCTATTAAGACTTTTCAGCGCCCTGTCGTTGCTTTTCCAGCAGGGATTGTGCCACCAAAACTGGGTATTTTAAGCCAAAACATAATCTTTTCCTGACCATAACCAAGTATTTTTTGTACCTAAACATAACCAAATGTCATCACAAAGTTGCTGATACATAAAAAATGTGCAAATGTTACGTATCTGTGGCTTGCAGAAACTTACAATGCTAATATCTCCTCTGGGGATTAAGCTGAAATTTACCCTGACGCATGTGGCCTATGCCTTTGTGAGCATTTATAGTTGTGCGGTGGTGTCTGTGTCACTCTGCAGTTACACCTCCAAAACACTAGTCAGCAGCAAAGGTTTCCGTTAAGTGCTGTAACGTTTAATTGATTCAAAACACACATTAAACACACATTAAACACACATTAAACATGGCTGAATGGAGACAATTTCAAACACAAGTACACAAATCAGCTTCACTATAACTCGCAGCATTCACAGACAAACACTTGTCTTTATCTGGACACATTTTCCCCACAATTACAACATGCTAACGTTTTTAGCACAAGCCTATGGCATTTTACATTGTATAAATTAGCCTAGCAGCGAGCAGAGATTTCCTCTGCTCATATGAAGCCAGGATAAATCACACACAAGACTTAAAGTGCTATTTTTGTGGAGGCTTTATTGTCTTCACAATTTATTGTTTCTTATTTGTGAAATAAAGGTAAATAAAAGCTTTGTTTCCACTAGGCCGGCGTCGATTCAACACATGTATAAATTCGGCATTAAGGGGAAACCCTCCATGTGAATAGGGTGAAATTTTTAACTGACAGATATCACAATGAAACTTCATCAGTTGATTACTTATAGCAAGACAATTATTTTTTATATTAGAAGCTTCCTGAAATTTAATGTTTAAATATGAAAATGGGGCATTGTCTAATTAAATATGCACTGATTTACATTTCCAGAACCGAAATCTGAACATTAGATAAAGCCAGGTTCAAAATTCTTGTTTCGTTTCAGTGTGATTTTTGGATGACACTTTTTATCACTTCATGAATTAGAATATACTGTCACCTTGCTTTCGCCACATTTCACATGAAAACGCTGTGATTTACAGAAATCCTGTTTAACCTTGAACCTCTTGACACTTTCCATCAGATATCAGCTGATAAACTATCTGTGCAGTGACTGTGGTGTAATAACTGATGTAAACATGTAGGAGTTGTTTGTGAGCAGGACGTACTCACATAGTTTACTCTGCTGGACCACTCAGGGTGTCACTGGGCGTGGAGCGGTCGGCCTGGTCGTAGTAGAAAAAAAACTAATTTTGAAACAACAGCCTTTAACGATACGTATTGTAAACCTTCACACATTTTAAACCAAAAAATGACACTAGAGTAAACAATTTAAATTAACAGGTATCACAGAAAAACTTCCCCAGCTGATTACTTACATGAAGACAGTTATTTTTTGTTTTACAAGTTTCCTGACATTTTATGTTCTCATGCAAACATGCATCATATACTTAAATTTGTGCTTTTTGCATGAATCTTAAGAACAGAAATCTGAACTAAACTTAACACCTAAATGTGTATTTTGATGTTTTCTTTCCATTAGTCTGAAAGAAGACATGTTATGGAGGCAAAATGTGTGAACATGAGCTGTTGACCAATTGAAAACCACTAACAATAATGTATAATGGAGACTGCTTTGCTTCATCCAAATTTATAACATAAACTGATCATCCAAAGACATTCAGCATGAGAACTGGAGCGTGTGACACAAATATGTTTGCTTCAGTGTGATGAAGAGGAACTCCTCTGACTTTAAACACAAGTCTTTTTTCATTGTATACAGCCTATTGTGTCTCCAAAAAATAAGCAAAAATGAAATAAATAGAAAATAGGAATTAAAAATAGAGGATAAAGAAAAAATTGGAAAAAAAAGACTAAATAAAATAAATAGAAATAAATAGAAAATATAAATAAAAAATAGAGGATAAAGAAAAAAATTGGGGAAAAAGAGAAAAAAGAAAATGTAATTTTTAATTAATTAAAAATGAAGGAAAATTTTTTTTTTTTTAAATAAAAATAAATGAAAATAAACAGTGCATGTCTCGTCTTAATCTGTAATTATGTTATAAAAACATAATAATTAATTTGTTGATTATAATTCATTGACTGCTAACCGGTGACTGAGGCTATTTAATAAATGTAGTGGAGTAAAAAGTACAAAATTTATCTCGAAGATGTAGTAAAGTCAAAGTCTAAAGTAGCAGAAAGTTGAAATACTTAAGTAAAGTATAAGAACCTCAGTTTCAGTAGAGTAATTACTTTATTACTTTGCACTATTGTTTGGTGAACCCTCAACTTTTCATCTAGTGCTACCAACAGGTCAAAATGTAAATTTACTTTTATTATTCTGTAATTTATTGTTGCTTCTTATTGTGATCAGAAAAATTAGATTTACATTAGATAATTTAATCTTAAAGTGGCTTTTTGGTTAAATAAAGGGTAAAAAAAGCTTCGAAATATGCTCTCTAGCTGTTTATTTGAGGTTATGCTGTTCAGACAGAAGCAGAAGTTCCAGTGATATAATTCCCTCTCTAAAAGATGACTTGGCCTCTGTATGAACAGAGCTCTGGGCAGGCAGACAGGGAGCACATTGTTTTACAGCGCTGCGAGGAAACTGAAAGCGTTACAGTGACCCATCATCAGTTTGACACGGATCCCAAATATGACAGAGAACTGGTTTTAGACACAGAACACCAGGTTCTTCTGTGGCATCGTTCAGAGGCAGAAATAACCAGCTGGCATTCAGATTCTCCCACATGAAGCTGCGTCACTGAGACTTTCCATCATCCCACAGTTTGGGTTTGAAATGCAAATCACAGGAAGTGAGCTGGTTTTAACTAGTTTCTCAAAAACATTTTAAAAATATGTTTTCTGTTTTAAAAAATGTGAGATTTACTCCAGTCATGTGATCCAGTGTCATGTTATCTTGTTTTTGTCACATTTCACTAACAATTCCTGTTTAACCTTGAACCTCTTTACCTCTTCACCACTGTCCATCAGATATCAGCTGATAAACACTCTGTGCAGTGACTGTGGTGTAATAACTGATGTAAACATGTAGGAGTTGTTTGTGAGCAGGACGTACTCACACAGTTATATCTGCTGGACCACTCAGGGTGTCGCTGGGCGTGGAGCGGTCGGCCTGGTCGTAGTATCTGCTGGTGTTTGTGGGCACTGGTGTGGATGGCAGAGAACACACGATGCACGATGAGACAGAACATTCAACTGTTTGATCAAATATTCCGCTTTTAAACCAAAGCAGCATCCAGACAGCTGTGACCTCAAACTTTACATCTCTTAACAAGTCAAGTCAGTTTTAACTCAACTTTATTTATACAAACGTGCAGCCCAAAGTGCATCACATGGCAAAATTGGAATGACACAGACACAAGACAGTAAAATATTAAAAAAGCAAACCAACCAAAACAGAAAAAAAACTAACCAGCTACTTTACTTAAGTATTTCAAATTTCTGCTACTTTATACTTTGACTGAACTACATCTGGAAAGGCTAAATTTGTAGTTTTTACTCCACTACATTTACTAAATAGCCTCAGTCACTAGTTACCGTGCAGAATCAGTCAATAAAATATAATTAACAAATAAATTATTATGTATTTTTTTACATAATTACAGATTAAGAGTGAAGACATAGTTTTTCATGTGCTGTTTATTTTTATTATTATTTTTTTTAATTTTCAAAATATTTTTTTTATCCTCTATTTTTTTTATTTCTATTTTCTTTTTCTTTCTTCTTTTTTTGATTTTTACTTTATCCTGTTTTTTTTATTTCTATTTACTTCTATTAATTTTATTTTTCTCTTTTTTCGATTTTTTTCTTTGTCATCTATTTTTTTATTTCTATTTATTTTATTTTTTCTATTCTTTGCCTTTTTTGATTTTTTTAACTTTATCCTCTATTTTTATCTCTATTTTCTTTTTTTATCTCACAAAAAAATGATTAAAACTCCATAGAATATAAAGAGAGTAAATAAATAAATAAAAAAGAATAAAAATAAACAGGTAAAAATCAATACTCTACATTAAAAGCCACATTAAAAAGATAGTCTTTCGTTTAAAAACAGAAAGCACTCTCACCAGTACTTTTATGGGACACATGAGGAACATTTAAAGTAAAGCCGTGGAGGACCTCAGCGATCTGACTGGAACATAAAGTGATGCATGGAGGGATGGGGTCATCAAGCTTTATAAACAAGTTAAATAACTTTAAAATCAGTTCTGAAAGATACAGGGAGCCAGTGTAGTGACCTCAGCAGCCTTTTAGTTATATAGCCCAGTGTTACATTGCTCAGGAGGCTTTACAATCTGTAAAGGTTAAACCCTTGATTTAGATAAGGAAAAACTCCCTCAGAAAAAACTTAAATGGGGAATAATGTTAGAAAGGTCAGGCAGAGCAACTGAGGAGGCGTCCCTCTCTCTGGACAGACAGACAGGAAGTAGATGTCATGTGTAAAAAAAATAAATAAACATAAATGAAGACAGTGGATCTGGGATTATGTCAAACAGCTTCGAGGTATCAAAACAAACTCTGCTGCACTAAATTATGTCTTGTTAAAAAATATATTTTCTATCCTTGTAAAATACCATTTCTTCTAGCCTGTAGTTCCTCTCCTGACCAGCAGATGGTGCCAAATCTCTTCTAAACACTGGACTACTATGGCTCCCAACCTGGAGGTTTCGACCCCTGCTGTGGGTCATCAGAGCCTTTGATTTAAAGTGGTGCAGCAAACTTTTTTTGTTTTAAAGATATTTTTTGGGCTATTTATTTGGGGCTTTATTTGATAGGACAGATTTAGCATGAAAGGAGGAGACGGGGTGGGGATGGCATGCATCCCGTGGGTTGGAATTGCACTTGCATTGCATTTTTGCCAAGAAAACTAAATTAAATTGGTAATTTTAAAGTTTAGGTTTTTTTAAAAAAATAAATAAATAAACTTTTTATAAAATTTCACAGGTCAGGGGCACAGTGAAGACCTCAACACAAACTATATCCACAGAGCCTTCACTCTCTGCTAAAAAGTCTCATCCTGCTTCAGAAAAATATGCAGTTAAAGCAACCACAGAGCCAGCTTAACAATGACCAAGCTCCTCACAATGCATGGAGGGTTTACGCCAATACGTCAGGCAGCAGAAACCCGGGAATGCAGAAGAGGAGGACGAAACATAATGGAAGGACAAGCCCCTCCACTTAAGTCCTCTACTCTGCATTGTCTGTGCAGCTGCCTATGCTTTTTTTGTTTTGCCTCTGTTTTATTCTGTATTGTAATGTGTTTTTGTTGCATAACAGGAACCTGCTCAAAACCAGTTTTTAACTGAGTCAGGCCAGGTTTAACTGTAACACACGATGTTACTGCTAATTCCTTCTCTGTATAAATACAATTATAAGACGTGTTAAGATGTGAAGATTTAAAGTTAGAGGACTTTTTCTAAGCTTGAAGCTGTGAGTATAGACATATTTTAAAGGCATGTTAAGATTAGCACAATAATACAAGACATAGGTCAAAATTAACTATCTATGTTGGTAAATTAAACCTCATTGATTATAACAACATCCATGCAAACAGTTTGGTAGAAAAACAGACACCTAAAATCACACTACAGCTGTTAAAAATCAAACAGAAGATTATAGCTGCTGCGCAGTGATGGGTCGGATCCGGGCATTTTTAGGCAATTCTGAGCAACCTCTGGAACCTAAGACGGTCATCTACCGCTCTGAGCTAATTGGCAACTAGTAACTCAACAGTGGCTTCACAAATTGAGTAAGCCATTCACTGTTGGGTAGGAAAGCAGCCATCCGTACATGGAAAGGCAGATTTGAAACCACTGTAAAAAATTCAGTTATTAAGACAAAAATCTGAAAATACACATATTGCATCTAGACAGCATGGAGATGTTGGTAATTTGTTTGTAACAATGATTGATTTGCTCCATAAGTGAAAAACTGATGTTTAAAATTGCCATTTTTACATTGACTCCAATTGTTCACATTAGAGCAAAATTCAAAATGCTGTCAAAAATTCAGTTTTTGAGATAAAATTCTGAAATTTGCCACACATCATCTACCATGACTCTAGAATTTTGTCATTTTTTTCATGAACATTGAAGATTTATTTAGCAAGAATTTGCATGTATATGTTTACAGTACCGTTTACAGTCAAACATTTTGATGCACTGTAGGCTCAATTTTTGATAAATCAAAAATCTGAGAAACATAGTTTTTGTAGGACAGTCTGAAGATGCTCTGTAGCAAGTTTGGTGTCAATTGAGCAAAAATTGTGGGAGGAGATAGGTTTAAGAAGTTTTACAGTTTTTGAAAAAAACAGAGTGATGAACTTCATAATTTTTAATAGGTTTAAATGTACAAAAGTTTCTTCAGTATTGGGGCTACAGTTTGATGAAAGTTGTGAAGTTGTAGCACGTATGGTTGATTTGTTATGAATTTTCAAAGTTTTGAACTTTAGACGCTTGCTGTAGCGCCACCATCAGGACTATTGGCTTGAGTTTACAGCTGAGGATATCTGGCATGAGATTGGACCTTTGTGCAAAGTTTGGTGAGTTTTCACCCATGGGAAGTATGATTTCCTCAGAAGAAGAAGAAGAAGAAGAAGAAGAATACCTAGCTTAGCTGCACGGACCCTAATGATTGTGATTTGATTTTAAATCTTCACAAACTCACACAGAGCAGGTGATTAGCAGAGCTGCAATAGTGTCATCTGTCCACTAGGTGTCAGGATTTCTCCTCCCCATAATATCTGCAGAGTAAATTCACATCTGGACAGTAGAGGAAGAACTACAGTATAAGCACTAATACCACAATGTATAAATACTCCATTAAAAGCAAAATTACTTCTGCAAATTAAATATATTTTACACTATTTTATTAGTTATACTGATGAATCAGTCGATCAACCAAGCAGTGTAGTACTTGTAAGTGTTCCATACACAGTTAGCTAGTTAAAGTCCAGTGGTTCTCAGCCTAGGGATTGGATGTCACCAAAGGGTCACCAGATAAATCTGAGGGATCATCAGATGATTCAGTGTTTATTTTGACAGATATTTTAGATTTGGTCTCAGTCTTAGTCTTGAGATTAAACTTAGTTTTAGTCGCATTTTAGTCAACGAAAATTCATGACATTACTTAAAGTCATTATGTTTCTGTAAGTTATTTTTTATCTTTAAACTAATCCAGTGAGGTTAATTCATGTATCCGAAAGTAGAATCAAGGTGACAGGTTGTATAAACATTTCATTTAGACAGATTTTTCTACAACTACAATTCATTTCTGCACACCTGCAAACTGTCATGTCTCCAGCAGTGTTTGACAGGTTTAAGGGCTGATTTACGAGCACACACTCACTGATCATCATTTGAAAAGCTCAAAAACTTTGACAGCACAAATAACTATTTGTACCCAGGTTAACTGTAAACTCTGACTTATCCATCTGACTGTTAAGAAGCAGAAACATAACTTCTTTCTTCATCTGCAACATGTTAGTCTGGAGGTTTAAACTGGTGTCCTCTCACAGAGTTGGTGATTCAAACTAAACTTTCATCTCTGTCAGAGAAAACTGATCTGAGTTCAGACTGTTTACTTACAGCGCAGCTGCACTCACAGATAACTGAGCCTCCGACCTGCCTGTCAAACACCATCAACCCACAAACCTTCCAGTCTGGACTGAGTGGAGTCCTCGGGGGATCAGCTGTGAAGTCCGGCGGACGGTGGCTGTTTGCTCTGCTGCCATTCAGCGGCTAACGAGCGGAGCTAGCTGCTAACAGCCACCGCCGCAACTGACAAACTCCACAAATCCATTCAGCAGCTCCACCATCCACAGTCAGACACACACAGCTGATTATCTACTGCCGAATTACAGCTGACAACTCGCACTAACGGCTGACGCTGCTCCAGTGTGAGTGTTTTTGCTGGCTAACAAAATCTGCTGGAGTTTACCAGCCTGTCACTCATGCGTCATTTATTTGAAGATAATTACAAGAACGGCCGTTCTCTGCTTTCAATGTCTGATAGTTGACCACAAACATTTCCGTCATGTCTCATCTCGTCAACAAAAATGTAGTATAGATTTGTCTTAGTTTTCATTATCAAGATCTATTTTTACCTCGTCATCGTCTCGTTTTCGTCATGGAAAAAAAGGTCACTGGTGGAATTTTTTTTGGTCATCAACAGAATTAACTCTGAGATGATTAATGGGAGAGAAAAAGAAGAAACTGAGTTCTGATACACAAATTTATTTTTCAGTAAAAATAAAAGTAATTTGCAACATGATCCCATTCCCACTTGTCGTATTTTTTCACTTGTGCAGAAGCCGCAACGTTACTAAAATGACATCAGGGCAGCCTTTTGTGTTGTATCTTGATGCAGAAGGGTTGGGCAGTAATTAGGGCTCAGCAGTCAGGTTAAGGCAACAGAACTACTGTGTTATGGTTGGAAAAAGATCACAGATGTTACTAAAAAAACACTTGGCTCTGAGTGGCTCAAAAGCTGCTGTAAAATGCAAGAATGACTTCATAGATCACATCCAGTTTTGTTGTTTGTTGGTCTTGAACAGTGGCCTGGCCGCCAGCTACCATCACACATCACAGACTTTTAAATCTAACATCAAAATGTTGCTGAATCCTGTGTATTAACCAGAAATAACACCTTTCCAATATCTCTGTCTAACAGAGTTTAATAATGCGTTAAGTCCACTTTTGATACTATAAAACAGAATTGCTACCCTCACCAGAAAAGGTTAGTGACTTTCCGATGTTTTCACACAGCAGATGAGCGCAGGTGAATAAAGCAAACATTTTGATGTCACCTTTCTGTTTCTGTGACTTTCAATGGACCTGGGGTCTCATTTCTAAACACTGCGTACGCACAAAACGAGGCCTGAAAGAGGCGTACGCCACTTCCTGTGGAAAAGTAGTGAACTACAAAAAGAGACTTGATGGGAGACACTTTGAGCCGTGCTTACGAACATTTTGGAGACAGGATGTTTGCAACGCAGATGGTGAGGTGGAAGCCTGATTGTAGAAACTGTCGAATATTTTTTGGGGCACGTCAAACTTGGCTTTTAGTATGGATCCTACACACTTACCTTTTTTAACTTTTGCTACTTTAATTAGACTTAAATGCTCATATTTTTGTACTGTAGAGAAAAGTTTTAAATGCAGGACTTTCACTTGTAACAGATGTGTTAGTAAAAATATGTGAGTAAAAGCTCTGCGTGTATCTTCCACCACTGATTTTCTGTGTGTTTCTGGTAAAATCTACTCACATCAATTCAGTACAGTTCAAGTGACTTATGCTTCCTGTTATGTAAGGGCCTGAATGCAAATGATGCCTCTGTTTTGTGTCCTCACTCTGAGTCTACACGTTCCTCAGGTGATGATCAGTGTTTGTCCCGCCTCTGTGATGACAAGGGAGTGTCCTGTGGTTGGAAGACGCTGTCTGTCGTACAAAAAGTGCCTTCACCTCCATTCATTCGTGAGTCACAGGGACTGCAGGTTAGACAGCAGCCAAGCGGCACACCTCATCACTCCAACTCAACCGACTGGACCGTTGCTATTTGTTTATTGTGGCTGGTGATGACTTCTTAATTTATTACAGTCAGTGCATGAACACTGGATCGTACCGCAGCGTTTGGACAAACACACCGGGGCAACTTTTGGAACAAACACGCAGTCCTACATGGAGATTGAAAGCATGGTGGCGAATAGTGCTCTTATTAAAGCCAGAGAAGGTAGGAGTCCTTTTTCATCTGTATAATTTCTGTGTCCAAAATGTTTGTATTTCCTCACTTCTTGAAAGTAGGTACTGTGGCAAGAATCATGTAACTGGATGTCAGATGTTCTCATTAATATATTTAGACCAAATAAAAGACAAATTTAAAAACATGCTGCATTTGTTTTTGGGAAGTTTCTAAAGTTAAATTTGCATTTTTTTCTCCCTTCATTCTTTGTGACATAATCCGTCAGGGTCACAGGAATCTCTTGTTGTGTTTTGGTTGGGTGAACTGAGGACGGTGACTTCCCCAAACAACATGGTGATGACAGATGAGAAGTGATGAAACTGATCACAGATCACTGATATGACTTTTAGGCCTTGTTTTTTTTTGTTTTTTTTAGATTAATCCTCACTGATCTGGCTTCATTTGTCCTCAACAATTTCACATCTTTGAAGAAGAAGAAATCTTTGAAGAAAACTGAGCAGAAAGCTTCACTCAAACACCAGAAACAGATAATTTCTCAGTAAAATAAAGGATTAAATTCTCCCTTAATGTAATGTAAACATGCACTGTTAACTAACTGAGCCTGAAGATGAAACATTCCAGTGACAGCATGGCCATTTAAGTCCAAAAGTTAAGTTGCAGAGTAATGTGGTCCCACAGGCTTTGCTTACCTGTTCCCTGAGCTATTAATAGTTCATTCACTGTAGTGGAGCGCACTATTGTCTGAAACCTGACGGGCTAGGCTGCGCGTTTATGACACGCCGCTGAGAGCTGTGTCACTCTTGAGTTATAACTTCAGTCCTGCGTTTACACAACATCACAGTGTTTTTGTTTTGTCTCCGCTGTGTGCAGGTGGAGGAAGTAAAGGCAGAAGCTGCAAATGGAAAGAAATGCTTCGCTTTCCTCACATCAGTCAGTGTATGGACCTGGCCATGAACATAGGTATGTGTGTGTGTTTCATAAGTCAACACCTGGTTAAGGAGGGTTTGTTGCGTGGTTTCACGTCATGTGTAATTTCTCCCGTCAGAGCGAGACTACTGCAGTATGTGTGTGAAGCAGCCCATTGGCAAGAAGCTGTTCCAGCTGTTCTGTCGGAGTCGACTTGACCTGCAGAACTACATCTCCCTCCAGGACGCTCTGGTACACTTTAAACTGTGGAACCTATTCATAAAGATTTCCACTGGAGGAAACATAGATCACATGTTAGACAGATGCATGCAGGTTGTGGTGCAGTGTACAGTCAGAACAAACAATAAAAATAATGAATTATATCAACTAAAAACATCAAATGTAGGAGACAAAAGTCCAGAACTGTCCATCACAAGTCATCACTGCAGTCACAGCTCAGGTCACACTGTGTCCTGAGAGCACCTGATGGAATCTGTAATACTATACGAGCATGCAAATGCAATCATGCACCATCTAATACATTTATGGAAATACTAAAAAGGAAGGAAAAATACTGTATGCAACATAAAGACTGCTGGCGTAAAAGTAAGTCAGTAAAAAGAGTTAAATTATAAAACTCTAAATGAGACACATTTTAAGTGCCATGACTCCATCATCTGTGTATTTCACGACATTTACTCAAGTTTAGTTGAGCAACGTTTGGATGGAGAAAGAACTTTTTTTGTTCAGTGCACGGAAACAACGATTAATACATTTATGGTAAAAAAACAAACATTAAATGCAACATAAAGATGGCTGCCATGTACCATAAATGTTAACAGGAAATAGAGCTTCATGAGTACCACAGTGTTCAGCTGTAAAATGTGGTTTACAAAACTCTGTATTTGCAACCAAATAGCCAGAGTAATTTTTGGCTGTGTACGTTTCTGCAAACTATGAACACAGGGTGTCTACCAGTATTAGACAGTTAAATTTAATGCTTTTAAGACGCATTCAACCTTTTAACCAAATTTAGGACAGAGCATGTTTTACTTATGTAAGCACTGCAGGTAAGTAGTAGCCTATGGTTACATGGTTATTAGAGTGAGTTAAGTCAGCCTACATTTTGCCAACAGGTGAGTGTAAGACTGAAGTAAAGTGGCAGGATTATAATTTTTTTTAAACATGTGTAACGTTAGAAATGTGGACTTCTACATAGAAAGGCTTCACTCATTTTCACTAAGAGAAATTAAAAATTGTCTGCAGTAGTTAAGACCTCACAAATTCAAATTTAAAACTATTTAATGACTTTTAAGGCCTTATTGTTGTAACACTGAATTTAAGACATTTTAAGATTTTTTTAAGGAGCTGTGGACACCCTGTTACATCTGATTATGTAACGGACATGTTAAAACTTAACGTTTCTTTACGTTTACAGTTTGTCAGTTAATATGTGGTTAAGTTTGGACACAAAACCACTTGGTTATGGTTGGGAAAAGATAAGGTTTTGACTTAAAATACCCAGTTTTGGTACCACAATCATGGCAGGAAATGCAGCGATGTCTCTGTTAAAAATAAACGCTTTTTACGACACTGTTCCAGCTGGAAATGCATCAATGTTTCAGTAAAAAACTGCTTGTTGTGGCACTATGCCAGCTGGAAATGCAGTGATGTCTTGGTATATAACAGCTCCTGATGAAAGTCAGCTTATTTACTATGTCACTTCAGAAACCTTGATATGGTACATTCAAATGTAATGTATCTGTGGTTTGCAGAAACGTACAATGCCAACGTTTTCTTATGGCAACTGGGCTGACATTTGACACTACATTTTTACTGTCATGATTAAATTAAAAAATATATTCAGGAGCATATCTTAAATAAGGACAGAAAAAGTCTTCACTCTAATTTATGACGATACAGAAACTATGAAAAGTGGACAGCTGACCAACGTTTGGATTGAGGGAGAATAACAACACAGAAAAAGTTGATCTTTTTAATATGCACACTGAAATAGGCGCTGTGTGTTTGGCACTGTAATACATTTTTGGTGTTGGATGTCTCTGACATATAGTTTTTAGAGTCTGATGTTCTGATCAGTGGTGGAAGAAATATTGAAATAATTTACTCAATTAAAAGTAGCTGTTCCACAAGTTACAATCCTGTATTCAAAATGTCTCTTAAATTTAAGTATAAAATTATCAGCAACAAAATGTACTTAAAGTATCAAGTAAAAACACTCATGATGCAGAATGGCTGCTGTCAGAGTTATTCTATTTTTATCACTGTTGTTGATGTCGTAATATGTAAGCAGTACTTTAAAGTTGCCCGTGGTGGAGCTAAGTCAACTATATCTATTTTTAGTAGTAGTAGTTAGTTAAAAAGTACATAAAGTGGAAATACTCAAGTAAAATGCAAGTACCTTAAATTACACTTATAGTTTGGATATTTTGAAGAGGGGTTGTATAAGGTATGTATCCATAGTCAGTGTATTACCTTCAGTAGATGGCGTTCAGTACATCCTCAGTTTGGAGAAGCAGACAGAAGTACTGCCACGGAAGCAAAGCAATGTACTGCTGTGGATGGGGGCAGCAGCAAAACATATTTTAGACACCTAAAAACAATATCATTTTAAGTGTGTGCTACATTTAGAATATTTTAACAGCTTTACGTTTCCATCTGACAGCCAGCATCGATGGGGAAGCTATTAACAGCTTCATCTATGCTCTCGTCAAAGCCACCAGACTCCATTGACAAAACCAGTAATTTTACCTCACTGAACATGAGAGCTGCTGGTCTACTGCTGCTTCAATAAGTTAGTTAGTTTGTCTTACTGTGGGACTTTGGATAATCCAACTAAAACTTTAAAAAACCAAAGTCACACAAATAAACTAACTGATCAAGGCATCAGTACACCAGCAGCTCCTGTGTTCTGCAATGTTAAATCACTGTTTTTCTCAATGGAGTCTGGTTTTTAGGAGAGTAATACAACTGCTTCAGATCCCCATTGAAAATTGCTGTTTGACAGCAAGGTAAAGTGGTGAAAATACTTTACTGATAGTGATTCTTTTAGGTGGCTAAAATATGTTTTGCCGCTGCCCCCCTCCACAGCAGTACATTGCTTAGCTTCTGTGGCGGTACTCCTGCCTGCTTCTCCAAACTGGGGGCGTATCAACTGACATCTACTGTAGGTAATACACCAACTATGGATAAGTACCTCATACAACCCCACTCTAAAAACTCTGAACTATCCTTTTAAGTATAGTACTTAAGTAAATGTTCTCTGTTACTTTCCACCACAGAGTCAGTACATTGGATGTGATCACTTGGAGCTGTGTTTTTTGCCTCTTACTAACCTGAAACATTCACACGCTGCTCCTGTACACATGCATCCATTTCTCATTCCTTTAGGACGTCTTTGAGACAAAGTGTGATGAGGAGAGGAGAGATTTCGGCTACAGCATCATTCAGAGATTCCTCTGGAATCAGGTCCGACAGCTACACAGAAAACACATCTTTACTTCTACACCAACTACTTCAGTTTGCTGATATCTTTAGAAAAACCCTACTTACTGTTTTAACCTCTTCATCCTTGTGTCTTCAGTCCAATCAGTGTGTGTCCATCGTGCTGAAGCATGAACAGACCTGCAGACAGAATCTGGAGCTCGACCCCTGCATGGACGTTTTCCAAGACTGCAGGGAGTAAGTCCATAAATGCTCCTTCTGGCTATACGTTTGCGTATGTTTTCACAAGCTAACCTCTTTGTTTCATGTATTAGAGACCTACATAAATACCTGTGCGGCGAGCCCTTCCTCCAGTACCAGGAGAGCATGTTTTTTGACCGTTTCCTACAGTGGAAGATGTTGGAGAGGTCAGTGTGTGGGTGTTTCTGGAATAAGGAAATAAGACACCTATAAACTATGTGTGATGTGGTTTGTTGGGTAGCTGGTTTATCAGCTTGTACTTGGAAGCTCCGCCGCACACACTGTTGACTCTGTGCCACATTAAACTGCATCAGGTTTCCATTAAGACTTCCTTTTTTTCAAAGAAACAAATCCATTCAGAGTGAAAACAACAACCTGTCTTTCTCTTCAAGGCAGCCCATCACCAAGCAGACATTTAGACAGTACAGACTTCTGGGAAAAGGAGGGTTCGGAGAGGTAAGACCGCAGTTGCATCACCTTAATGACAAAATATTTCTGTCTTATGGATATTACTGAAAGAGCTCTTTCATCCAAATTAAACAAATGTATATATAGTTTGGTGGTTGTATTTGTCCAGGTTTTGAGATATCTGTCTCTAGGATTGGAAAGGTTGGGCGTTTCATTTGCAGAGGTGTGAACTCGAAATTTGGACTTGAGTCACAAATTTGATGGCTTTAGACTCGACTTGACAAAATCAAAAACCTGCAACTCGACTTGAACTTTAACACAGATGACTCATCACTTCACTATGGCTTGAGCCTTCTGACTTTAAAAAACGTGATCGCTTACCCACAAGCCAAGAGATTGAGAAGCATTCATAAAATGTGCTACGAATAAATTTATCTCCCTTCATTTCTTGAATCAACTAACATTAACACTATTTATTCCCTGCAAGTTGACAGTAAATTCCCCAGTTCCATTTAGCTGAAACCAATCCGACAGCATCCAGTCAAGCTGTAGGACAGAACCATGAAAAACTAACGTTACGTTACTGAGCACTACCTTGAAAAAATATACCAAAAGACAATTTTGCTGCCTACAAATACTGTGCTGTGGTCAACAGAAAATGAATGACAGTGTGCAAAACGTGTGAGCTGAAAATTACAGATGGAGACGCACCAACTACCAGCTTCATTCAACATTTGAAGTTGCACAAAACAAAAGTTCACCTCTTCAAGAAGGTCACAGTCCGGTTGTTTGGTGCACCTGAGTGTGACTGCTGTGTTCACACCTGCCCAAACAAACCGCATTTAGGAGGTGAACGAACTTGAGTTCGATTGAACCGAACTAAACAGAGCAGGTGTGAAAGCACCCTGAAACTCAAAGTTTAGGACTTGGGACTTGAGTGTGGAATTCAGGCAACGGGGCCTGTTTTGAACACTCAGTTAAGAGCATCTAGGGGGCGCCAAGAGGCAGGGGCTGGGACAGACGGTACCTCGCCCCATGGCAGAATATCAGCTTGATCCCAAGATCCGACTACGAGCTTTTTAACTGCAGCAACTTTAAGATACGCTATTGGAGCTGGAATGACCGCAGCTGCTGGTACCAGACTTGCCCTCCAATTGATCCTCGTTAAAGGATTTAAAGTGTACTCATTCCTATTACAGGGCCTCGAAAGAGTCCTATATTGTTATTTTTCGTCACTACCTCCCTGAGTCGGGAGTGGGTAATTTGTGCGTCTGCTGCCTTCCTTGAATGTGGTAGCCATTTTTTCAGGCTTTCTCTTCGGAATCAAACCCTGATTCCCTTTTACCTGTTATCACCATGGTAGGCAAAGAAAGTACCACTGAAAGTTGATAGGGCAAACATTCGAATGAGACGTCGCCGCCACGAAGGCCAGCCATCAACTCAAGGTTATCTAGAGTCATCAAAGTGGCCCGGGGGGCACCCTGCATGGGTTTTGGGTCTGATAAATGCACGCATCCCTGGATGTCAGCACTCACTGGCATGTATTAGCTCTAGAATTGCCTCAGTTATCCAAGTAACGTTGGAGCAATCAAAGAAACCAGAGACTTACTTGCAACTTACGAAATAATAACTTGGTCCCACCTCTGTTCATTAGTTCAACAAGAACTATCTACATGGCACGTGAGGTACTTTGTTTTGCACTTACCAGTCAGTAAAAAGCCTGCCAACATCATCTTTAGCTGACAGGCAGCTGTGCGAGAGGTCGCTAGTAGCTGTTAACTTTTTCAGGACAATCTAAGTCATTTTAGGGTTAAAGCATTTTTGTTTGACTTGCAATAACCTGTGTGGCTCTGTGCATCTCCTTCTCATCCATTCAACATTTTCTCTGTCACTATTTGCTTGGTAGCTAAGCAGTTATGTAAGGAAAAGGGGACGTTGACATTCTTAAGGCCTTTACACACCGGGGGCGTGACGACTAAATGACATAAAAATGCAAAATACAAAGCAATTCCTTTCAGCAGTGATGCACACGTGTGACTTTTACAACAGGCCTGTCATCGTTGGAGATCCTTTCTGCGATGTCTGTTCCACACAATATGATTGGTTAAAACCTTTATCTGCCATGCAGAAGATCAGAAGAAATTGACCTCGATCTAAAAAAAAACCCAACCTAAACATACACTGCTCTTTTACCACTTAATATTTGTGTTCTATATGAAAGCACTCATGACAAAAAACAAAACAAAAAAACATTTATATTTACAGGTGAATTAAACGCACAAAGCCTTTATGGTCAAGTCTTGCTCAGTTAGAGAGAAGGAAACTAGAGAGCGAAGTTCAACCCTGGCGCCCATTTCTTACCTTTACACAGCTGATCCATTACAGTGTGAGGTGGGTGTGATTGTCAGGGGCCAGTTGCACAAAGCACCCTAAGTTTGCTCCTTAAGTATGACACTTAAGATTTAGTTTTTCCTTAGCTAAGGAAATTACTTAGGGGTGTTGTACAGGATCTCTTGAAAGGCTGAAAGCAAACTGCAACGATTGGAACGGAAATTAACCACGATGCTCAGCAGATGGGTGAGGGCGTTTGAAACCTGGTGAATGACCAGGTGTACCGTTGACTTGCGTACATGAAATACCTTGCCAATAAGTGATTGGAAAGGTATAAAACATTGCATAAAACATCAGAGCAATCATTAATTGTTACAGGGCTGGAACAGCCCAGCTTCAGAATGTTAAGTGATCCAACTCCAAATCAGAAATTGACCTCTGGTAAAATTTGAAATGCAAACTCAATTGTTCATCATTATGGGTTCCATTGAGTTCACCTCAGGATGCCTTAATTTCCCTCACTGACACACTCACTTATGTTGCTGTTAAGATGTAGTCTGAGGTACCTTATGTTGTTTATTCTTTACTTTGGTTGCTAAGGTCCTCCGTGCACCGGTTTCATGAACTTTAAGCAATTCCTTAAGTATAAGACCCAGATAAGGAGAAAAACGGAAGAAGACTTGTGGGTGTGTTGTGCAACTGATTTTATCTAAAGGAAACTCGGATTTAAAGGAAAATCTTCACCTAAGGTGCTTTGTGCAACCGGCCCCAGACCCCTTAGTCTAAGAAGTATACTGGCCCACTGAATCTCACTAACAAAGCTGCCTGGTCGGGCTGCCCCGGTTCAAACCCTGCAGGGGACCTTTGTTGCATTACTGTCTCCCTTATTTCCTGTTTCCTGCCATCTGTCCACTAACACACTCTAATAAGATGTCCTTAATTATCTAACATAGCTCTGACTGGTCAACTGTCTCTCCAACTAAGGAGTACAACACTAGACTTTAGAATCGCTGAAAAGTTTGGAGGTGAAGGCGGCAATTCAGAGGCCTGAGATACTACTAGAGGTCTGTTTTTAATTCATAATATAACTTTAATTCTACAAAATATATTCATCAGTGGATTTCCTCTGGTTTTTAAACCGGCCTCTCTGACTGCCTTTAATCATGCAGTTTCATTTATGGCCAATTTTTGCAAATCGAATCCCATAAAACAAATCAAAATACAAATGAAATAAATAATAAAATCAGTTGCAGACAACTGACATTGGGCCGTCCTGGTGTGGAAATAAGACTGCAGACCATCATCATCTCTGAACAAAAGCAATCCACACATTTCTTTAGCTCCCTCTTTCAACAATCTGTTAAAACAGCTACCCTAAAGGAACATTCTACCAAATGTACGTGTCACAACTCAGTCACAGAGTCCATTTCCATTTGTCAAACAGTTAAGTAACAATTGTTGTTTTGTCAAGTCAAGGCCAAAAGCCAGCGTTGCAAACTGGTGAAGTGGAGTTTGAGAGTTGAGGGCATTTACCAATCAGTGAGATGCCGTTTAGGATTCAATGTTTTGGGAGCTTGACCCAAACCAGGAAGTTTTATGCAGAATATCTCACTTGATTTTATTCTGTCTCCAGCTTTATGGAAGTGCAACACTCACTGGGACACTATCTCTTTCAAACACCACTACAATCTTTCATTTGTCCTTTGACCATATTTTTGTCTTGCAGGTGTGGGCTTGTCAGGTGCGAGCCACAGGAATGATGTACGCCTGCAAAAAGCTGGAGAAGACTCATGTGAAGAAGAGGAGAGGAGAAAGCATGGCTCTCAACGAGAAAGAGATCCTGGAAGGGCTGGACAGTCGATTTGTGGTGAGATTACTACGATTACGCCCTTTCATATCTCGCAACCCATCAACTATCATCTGACAATGATAGAGTGAATATCCGGGTCAAGACTTCCTCTTACATATGCCACTCATTGTTAACACTCTGATTAGCAGCTTGAGACAGATCCTGAGAACCTAATGACTAATCTCTATAGATATCTGGGTACGAATGCAGATTCATGGATTCCTCGGTTGCATTTCAGCCAGTGCCTTCCGCCTCTTTCGCTTTCCACAGAACTGTTTATCTGCCGCCCAAACATGATTGGTCAATACTACTTGTACTACAAACAGAAACCAGAAGGATTCCAATAGCAGAATATCCTCTCCTTGCCTACAGATTCTGCAGACATATTCTGCCTGCTTTCCATTGCTTTTAAAAGCTTTCAAACCCAGAAAAGTTAAGGATAAGTCTAGTGATTTTCTAGCATTTTTCTAAATTAAATCAAAGGAGTCTCTCAGATGCTCAGGCAGTATGTGCCATATAGACTTGGGCCACAGTGGCTAAACACTGATTCCCCATGGAAATGTTTTGTTGAAATCCTTGGGACAACCAAGAGGCCAGCAGTAGAGGAGCTAAGGGACCTGCCGGGTACATATCTAAGAAGCATGTCTGAGAGATAAACTGGTGCCAGGCCATTCAGTGATGTAGGGTGCTTTCAGACCTAGACTTGTCTTGGTCTGAATCAGGGACTAATTTTGTACCAAAGTTGCATAATTGCCTAGAGTTGGTTCGTGTTCTCACAGCAGCATTTACAAGCAGACCAGATCAAATGCCTTGCGTGAGAAAGCTGCTCTTGATTGGTCAGAATTTCCACGTGGGAAAAATCCAGGAAGTAAAGCAAACGTTGAAGAAGAGTACACTTGCAAGATAAATGTGACACTTTCTAATGTCACAATGGAGGGACAACTATGCAGGTTGAGTTTAGCGCTGCTCATCGTGGACTATATTGCTGTCATTGTTCATTTTAGTCAAACCATACAGTTTGAAAACGAGGCGCGGCTCCAACTAGAAAACAATGTTTTGATGCATTGGATGTGCTGAATGTGCATATTAAGGCAGTACAGGAGGAGGTGCACATTAATAATCCTCCAGGACTGTAACATGCTCATGTTTAACCCAAACAATGTGTCATGTGACTGCAGTTGGTTCACATCCAGGTTGGAACACGTTCTTCAGACCACCTCTTCAAGAAGGTCTCGGTCCGGTTGTCTTGGTGCACACCTGAGTGTGATTGCTGTGTTCACACCTGCCCAAACCAACTGTACTTAGGGGGCAAACAAACTTGAGCTCAATTGAACCTAACCAAACAGGGCAGGTGTGAAAGCACCCTTGCAAACTAATAAGAGAATCTTAAATCGATTTTAAAACTGATAGACAGCCAATGCAATGCCTTTAAAATAGGACTTACATGTGCTCTTTGTCTGGTCTTCGACAGTGTTCTGGCTGCTGCATTCTACTGTCAACAAATCACAAACCAAACCTATATGCAGTTATTGTCTTTGTGGCCATCGATAACACATCAGTGAGCCACACTGTTGCAGTAGATGACTCAACCCCACATACACCATCCTGCTGCCACAAATTCCCACAACAGCACTAAATGGGGATTAATCTGCCGCTGAAAATAATCCCCAATAAATGCACTATTTCCCGCTGGTTTAGAAAATTATCTTCTTAAATGTTTTCCCTACCTTGTATGCCTACACACTCTTTGCTGTTATTATTGCTTTTAGTATATTTCTTTTCTTATTTATGTTGCTTCACTTTGAAGACACAGCACAGCAGTCTCCATGGAAACAAGAACACCTGTTGTTTAATCTATGCAGCCTTGGGTTAAAAGAGGTTCTATCATTTTAAACATGTGGTATTAAAAATGTATTGAAGTATCGGTAGCTGTGACAACTTTATGGGGCTGAAAGTCACAGACAGGAAGTCAGAAAGAACTGATGGACAGACCTTACAGAGGATCCACTGATAACAACACCAATATAAAATACTGCCAGCCTCAAACTCAAACTCACACTTTAAATGATCTACACTTCAACATGCACGCCTTCATTCTCTATTCCAGGTGAACCTGGCATACGCTTACGAGACCAAGCACGCCCTCTGTATGGTTCTGACCATGATGAGTGGCGGGGACTTGAGGTTTCATATTTACAACATGGGAGAGCCCGGCCTGGACAAAGACAGAGTGTGCTTCTACGCTGCAGAGGTCTGCTGTGGTTTAATGCACCTCCACCAGAAGTCAATATTATACAGGTCAGTGTGTGTCCGCCTCAGCAACAGTGGTGGAGGGAGTGGACACCCAAGAGTAAAGGTGGACACCCAAGATTAATGTCATCAGTTTGGTGTTTGACTAAATGTCAATGTTCAGTTATAACACTGAGTAATGGCCAGAAGAGTGTTTTCGCTGTTATGATGTCACAGTGAAATTGACCTTTGACTATGAATATAAAATGTCATCACTTCATTATTTCATCATATTGGACATTTGTGTAAAAAGTTGACATACTCAGTGTACGAACTCTTGAGGTATGGCCAACACATGTTGTGTGAGGTCACAGTGACCTCGACCTTTGACCACAAAAATCTGATCAAATCATTCTTAAGTCCAAGTGGACATTTGTGCCAAATTTGAGGACATTCCCTCAAGGCCCTCTTGAGATATTGAATTCACGAGAACGAGACAGAGGAAGTCACAGTGACCTTTATCTTTGACAACCAAATTCTAATCGGTTCATTCTTGAGTCCAAGTGGACATTTGTGCCAAAGTTGAAAAAAAAAAAAAAAAAAATCCCTGTAAGGTGTTCACGAGACAACCACAAGGTTGCAGTGACCTTGATGTCTGACTACCAAAATCTATTCAATTCATAATTAAGTCCAAGAGGATGTTTTGCCAAATTTGGAGAAATTCCCTCAAGGCATTCCTGAGATATTGTGGGAATGGGACAGACGTACATTGAATTTATAACAAATTGTGATATTTTATAAAATTTATTTTAAAAGCTCTTTGTATGTTTTGTGTGCAAAATCTTAATTTGTAAAGTAACTACAGCTGTCAGATAAATGTCGTGGAGTTGAAGCAGAGACTGGCATAAAAGGCAAAGTTCAAATACCTCCAAATTGTACTTCAGTACACTACTTCAGTAAATGTACTGTCATGCACTTACTAAATCTATTGTTTTGTTTTAACCTCCAGGGATATGAAACCAGAAAACATTCTGTTGGATGACAACGGTATGTACAGCCAAAGTAAACACCTCCTGTTTTTTTCAAGTGTGCAATAAATAGATCATACACAACATTCTAATGACCTACAGGAAGATCAGATTCCAAACTACGTAAGCAGAATATGATGAAATGTTCAACAGCCACCTTCTTGACTATTTTTAGCTCTTAAATTAGTCTGAATGATCAAAATGATAACAGTTCAAGTTAAGCCAGACAATCATGTTGATGGTATTTTGACAAGGATTCAAACAAAGGCAGGTTGAGGACGTGAAAGGCCTGTGGGAATCAGGTGTGGTGTCTATTTTAAGAAACCTCTGCACCTGTTCCTGCATTCTTGGCAGCACGTTTGGAGATCTGGCACTAACTTTTGCTTTTACGTGTTTCCATAATTACAAATTACTGGTTAGAGTGCCTACAGTGTCACATGGTTATTGTATTATTTCCAAGAACCAGTGATAGATTCTGCTGCGTGCCTCAGCAGAGCCAAAGGGGAGGGAAGTAAAGGAATTCATTGAGCAGAAGGGAAAGTCCGTCATAAAAACAAAAAAATCTAAACCAGTTCAGTGAATTTTTTGGTATTTGTTCCCTCAAGGACATATCCGCATCTCTGACCTGGGCTTGGCTGTGAGGCTGTCTGAAGGGAAACTGGTGCGAGGAAGAGTGGGCACACTGGGATACATGGGTATGTATGTACCTCACAGTATTGATTTCCAGCCAAAGTCTGCAAAGGACCAAGATGCTGTCGGCTTTTGTTACAGCAGAATGCCCCAGAGGCTAATTTCTGCAAGCAGCTCTGTGAGGCTGTAAAGAAAACAAGACTCCCCAAGAGATAAAAGTTGAGGTCCAAACTGTTCTCAATCTTCAGCAGTCAGGGTTTAGGCTGTTTGCACAATCAGCTTATTACGACACCTATTTATGTTTATCTTTAGGCTACGTTGGAACAAAGGAAGAAGTCAGGTTGTGCAGCATAGAAATTGACAAAGTCCATGTAGCGAGGAGGTTGGAGTGGATAGACGGATCAAACACAGGTTTTTGACCCAGGAGACTGCTGTTTGTGTCCTGTGTCAAACCAAAAGTTAACTTAGGTAGTGTACTTCACGTACATAACATTAAGTTAACTTGCATACGTAATTCAAGTTACATAGCAGACGTACTTATTGTAACTAAAACCATGATCTTTTCGGGCCCAGTAGCTCTGCAAGTAGAACGGGCATCCCATGTACAAAGGCAATGCCCTTGCTGCAATGGCAGACGGTTTGATTCCAGCTTAATTAAAAGGCAAAAAGCCGCCAAAAATAATCGTTTAACAAAAAAAAAACAAAAAAAAAAAAACATGATCTTTTCCTAAACCAAACCGAACTGCAACCGTTTTACAACATTACATAGTATTTACTTTGTAAGTTAGTTGCAGGACTTTCACCCAGGAGACCGCTGTTTGTGTCCCATGTGAAACCAAGTCGTTGACTTATTTTAACTTCCAGACATAAGTTTACTCATGTCATGTTCATAACTCATGTCACGTACATAACGTATGTAATCTTACCTGCAAGTCGTAACGGACTTATTTTAATTAACATAGGTAAGTTAACTCCTGTAATACACATAACTGATAACACGTACATTACAGATGTTATCTTACCTACGTAAGTTACGTAACAAACATACTTACTATAATCCAAAATATATTTTCTTGTTTCACAACATTAAATAGTAGTTACCTTGTTAGTTAGTACTTAGTTACAGGACTTTGACCCAGGAGACTTCTGTTCGTGTCCCATGTGAAACCAAAAGTCAACGCTGCTTTATTTCAACTAACATACGTAAATTAACTCATGTCACCTACCCAACTTACATCTCATAGGTAACGTTAAGTTAACTTGCGTAAGTAAATTGAGTTATATAACATACTTATTTTAGCCCACATGATTATCTTTTCCTAAATGTAACCAAGTACTTTTGGTTGGTAAACCTAACCAAACTGCGACCGTTATTACAATGACAATATTACATAGTATTTACTTTGTTAATTGGTACTTAGTTACAAAACTTTGACCCAGGAGACTGCTGTTCGTGTCCTGTGTGAAATCAAAACTCAGCACTGAATTATTTCGAATCCCTTACAAAAGTTTACTAATGTAATGGACATAGCTGATATCATGTATGTAAGTTATGAAACAAACATCTTTTCCCTATCCTAACCAAGTAGTTTTGGTGGGTTAACCTAACCAAACTGCTACTGTTTCCCAACGTTAAACAGTAGTACTTAGTTAGTACTTAGTTACCTGACAAACTGCTGTTTGTGTCCTGTATGAAAATACAACATTGTCTTATTTTAACTCTTTAACTTTTGTCATGCACAAGTTAATTTATGTAACATACTTCACTTAGGTATTTGTAAGTCTTTTACAAACCTAACCAAGTAGTTTTGATGCATAAAACTAAACAAACTGCGACCTTTTCATAACGTTAACTATGTGTTTACAACTGCGACTGTTACACAATGTTAAATAGTAGTTATTGGATGTAACTCCAGATCTATGGTTACATGCATATGCCAGTCATTGGCATATGGCCTATTTTGTCTTTAAGGTATGCGGATGTGTTGGTTATCTAGATGTCATTTCCTGATTGTTTGGTGTCCCACATGCACCTCTGCTGCACATGTAAAAATAACATAACCAATCTTTTCCTTGATATATTTTTTTCTTCATTTCCTTTGACATCATTAAACCTGATATGTAGAAAAGTATTGATGTGGTTTACTTTGGCCCAAACTAGGCTGGCATATTTAATGAGGAAAACACTTACTGTCATTTCTGTTATTGATGAATTAATCTGTGGTGTTTGGATGGGATTAAAACCTCCATAAACCACATAAAAATTCTACAGTAACACCCGTATTAACCCATCTACATTACAAGCTGCTGCAGACAGGAGTTAATTGATCTGCATCCTCCTTTTAGCTCCTGAGGTGATCAGCCAAAAGAATTACGGGATGAGCGTTGACTGGTGGGGCCTTGGCTGTCTGATTTATGAGATGACTGCTGGGCAGCCCCCACTCCGAGCACGAGGAGAGCATCCTAAACCCTCCGAGATGGAGAGAAGGATTCAGACAGAGGAGCTGGAATTTAGTGAGAAGTTCAGTAAGGAGGTGAAAGACCTCTGCTCCTCGGTAAGTCCAGAAACTGCTTGATCAAATCCAAAGTCCATCTTTTAAGGAATCAACAAGTTCTATTTCCGGTGTTGTAGCTCCTGAACAAGGACCCAGAACAGAGGCTGGGCTGCTCAGGCTCAGGGGGGAAAGAAGTACAGTCGCATGCTTTCTTCCGAAAAATCAACTTCAGGATGCTGGAGGCCGGACTCGTCGAGCCTTCGTTCAAACCTGATGCAAGTATTCTGATGATTTATCTAACTTAAAGTGATTTAGACACAAAGACTGCCTCTGCACATGTGTAGCAGCTTTATCCCATAACATCTGACATAGACAGTGTAAACATACTCTACCACAAGTAAAGGCACTGGGCGCCCCATGTACAAGGGCTCTGTCCTTGCTGCAGCAGCTGTAGGCTCGATTCCAGCCTGATGCCCTTGGCTGCTTTTTGTCTCCTCTCTCCCTCCCCTGTCCTATCCATTAAAGGCAAAATCCCAAAAAATAATCTTTAAAAAAAGTGTTAATTTCAGTAGTCTGTATGCTATCCTACAAAAATATCACTATTGACTATATTTTGTATTATACTGTATTAAATAAATACATATAATGGAGTAAATAGCACAATATTTCCCTCTGCGGTGTTGTAGAACAGAAGTATTAAGTTGCAGAAAATGAATATACTCAAGTAAAGCAACTCAAATTGTACTTAAATATAGTTTTTGAGTAAATGTACTTAGTTACCTTCGACCACTGGGGGTGATTACTCATCTCACTGTATGTCGTGATGTGTTTTCCCTCCTGTAGCCCAGACTGGTGTACTGCAGCGACGTGCAGGACATTGATGAGTTTTCTACAGTGAAGGGAGTCGTTCTGGACGAGAGAGACGACTTCTTCTACTCCAAGTTCAACACAGGCAGTGTCCCTATAACCTGGCAAAATGAGGTACGTCCATAACATCACAATATCTGTCCAGACAGAATCTATAAAACCTTATAACAATCAGTTTACCATTAAAGCCTAGTTATAGGTTAAATTCAAAACCTACAGTGATGACTTTAACTTGATTAAAGGGGAATGAGCAAAAAAATGCCCTTAATTCCCTTCTGACACCAGATAAGGAAAGTACTAAAAGGAAACTTAAATAATGCTTAAACAATATTTATTTAAATATTATCCCCCCTCCCCAAATGTAAATACAGGAAAAAATTACAAAGGCAATTGGAAGAGTGTCCATTTTAACAGTACAGGTAACACACAAACACACTCACTGTTTCACAGTCATGTGCATTGAAATTTTTAGATCTGGCCAAATTTAAAACTGCAATTATCATGTTTAAAGCGAGAACTAATTCACTTCCTATGAAGTTATAATTTCACAGATAAGAAGGAGACAGTAAAGCCTCCACAAAAATAACATTTTAAGTCTTGTGTGTGATTTATCCTGGCTTCATATGAGCAGAGGAAATCTCTGCTAGCTGCTAGGCTAATTTATACAATGTAAAATGCCATAGGCTCGTGCTAATAACGTTAGCATGTTGTAGTTGTTTAGGAAATGCGTTTAGTATAAGACAGTTGTTTTGTCAGTGAACCCTGTGAGCCGTAATGGAGTAAAATTTTATAACGTTACCTTTGTTAAATGTTGCTGTTGTCCCTGGCTTCATTTGAGTAGAGGAAATGTTCGCTAGCTGCTAGGCTAATTTATACAATGTAAAATGCCATAGGCTGGCGCTAATAATGTTAGCATGTTATATTTGTTTGGAAAACATGTTTAGTATAAGACAGTTGTTTTGTCTGTGAACCTTGTGAGTTTTAATGGAGCCAAATTTTGTAACGTTACCTTTGTTACATGTTGCTGTTGTCCCTGGAAGAGAAAAAGTTTGCTAGCTGCTAGGCTAATTTATACAATGTAAAATGCCATAGGCTTGTGCTAATAATGTTAGCATGTTGTATTTGTGGGGGAAATGTGTCCAGATAAAGACAAGTATTTGTCTGTGAATGCTGCAAGTTATAGTGAAGCTTATTTGTGTACTTGAGTTTGAAATTGTCTCTATTAAGCCATGTTTAATGTGTGTTTAATGTGTGTTTTGAATTTATTTCGTAACACTGGGTGGTATTTGGACTGTAAATAAACTGGGTTAAATTCTTATTTATTTAGTTGGTTGGTAAATAGACTGGGGATAGTAGTATATTAGTTGTAAATAAATTTGGGAATTTTTTAAAAAATAATATAGGAGTTAGAAGAAGAAATGTAAGAAAGGGGTATGGGACATAAACGTTTTACTTCTACCTTCTCCTTTTCGGACACTGTTATCTTTGTATTATTTTTTTTTTAATTTTTGGTTCAAAAAAAGTAATTCATTCATTCATTCAATAACTATCCTCTTAGTCTAGCATAAAACACTTTTCCTTAATGAAAGTAATTGAAGTGAGGAAAGAAAGTGTCAATGTTAACCCTTCAAAATGCAAAAATAGAAACCCGGAAAAAGCAATATATTGCAAAAAAGAAATGTATCCCAAAAAAAGGGGAATCAAACTCACCAGGTTGGAATCAGGAAAGGAAACAACCCGGTCTTATCTTGTCAGTTTGCTTCACACACCCTGGTTATACCTCTTGCCCTCAGCCGGTTGAGGAAACACCATTAACGAGTTTTTTCCCATGGCAGTGTGTCCAGCTTCCGCATCTGTCCTCAGCTTCCTCCTCCACAAACAAAATGAAAACAAACCCTCCCCAAACAATTCCCTCCTCCTTCATTACCAAAGGCAGCAGCACACCTGAACAGAGTAAACCAGCAGGTGGCAATGAGTTAGAGCAGGGCTGAGAGAGAGATGCTGTGAGTTATTTTGAAGACTATCCTATTCTAGAACCATTTTTCACCCCTCAGCTCTGTGGTGGTGTCACAACCTCACTATGTTTCTTTTCTTGTAGGTGATAGAGACGGGATGTTTCAGGGAGCTTAACGTTTTTGGCCCTGAGGGGTCTCGATCTGCAGATCTGGACTGGACTCAGATCCCTGAGAGACCCAAACCCAGCCTGCTGGACAGAATCTTCCGCAGACACGTAAGAAAGAATATTTTTACTACAGCGTTGGACGAAGATTTCAGATCGTTTATTTGAGTAAAAGTCCAAACACCACACTGTGAAAATACTCCACTCTGTGCTAAACATGAATGCTAATAACAACAGGCTCTGAGTCTGCGACAACCCCTGACAAAATGCTGTGAAACAGATGTGCAAGAAGAGCAAACTAGCTCCAACAAATTTAGGATTTGAGATTTAGAAGTATTAGACTCAGCGTTTCTGTTACACAGGTAAGAAGCAGTGCTAAATGACCATCTCCTGAGGCACTCTCCTCCCAGCAAAACCTGATAATAACCATTACGTTAGCCGTGTGATGCTAACAGTTAGCCTTGTCACTGTAGCCATTTTCACACATGCACTGCAAACCTGAAATTATCTAGACATCACTCTCGGGAGCTGTGCGTGAGAATGCAAATGTCCAAATCAGTTGGATCGGACATCAAACGGACTTTACTCTGCCAGCTCCCAAGAACAAAGTTTGTAATGTCAAATTGAGCCAAATTTAATTTTCAAATTAAATGCCCACATGGTCCAGTCAACCTTTGGTCAACCATTAGGTAGGCCCTAGTATAGAGTACAACATTTACCTCTGAGATGTAGTGGACGAGAAGAACAGAGTAACCGAGGATTTCTACTTCCACCACTGCTCTACTGTTTCTCAAGGTATCTGAGTATTTCTGTAAAGGCTGAATATTTCTCTCCTCCAACAGCATCATTCAGATCCATCAGATGAAAGCAAACAGAGCTTGGTGTCCCATGGAAGCTTCATGAAGTCAGGACTGGTCAGCACGACCCTCTGAGGACGCTCACGGCACAGACACTGCTTTAAAGACTCTAAGGCACAAACATCCACTGGAAAAGACAATGAAGGCAGTTGTGTTCTCCCCTGTAAATAACAGTTTAGCAAAGGTTTTATTTGTACAGTTCTCCTCTTACTTACACAAGCACTTTGTTTCTTCTCAGGTAAAAACAAGATGTATAATTTTGCTGTTCTGTCATTTACTCACATGCAACGACATAAAATCAAATTAGTGGCATTTTGTCAAGTACTTGAATTTTTATACAACTCGCACAACATACAGTTTGAAGCTACTTGATGACAACAAACTGTAAAAGGAGCGGACGCAACCACCGCGATGTCACCCACTGGTTCATGGACTACCATTTTGAGGCCTCGAGTTCGGCATCTCGACATCAACATCTCGTTTTTGTGGAGCCAGAAGTGACCATATTTTTGACAAGAGGGTGGAGCTGTGGAGAATACTCATTACCCCTCCATCCTGATTGAGGTTGCTATGGTTGCTATGCTAAGGTGCCCAGGCTCTGCATAGATATGTGGACGTGCAGCTCTCCAGAAATGTAACTACACATCACAGCAACGCAGACTTCCTGTTTATTTTTGTAAACTGAAAACCATTTCCCTCAGTGGAAACAAAGCTTTTATTTACTTTTATTTCGCAGATATGAAACAATAAATTGTGAAGACAATAAAGCATTTGAGATGTGTGTGATTTATCCAGGCTTCATTCAAGTGGAGAAAAATTCAGCTAGCTGCTAATTTATGCAGTGTAAAATGTCAAAGACTTATGCTAATGACGTTAGCATGTTGTATATGTAGGGGAAAACGTGTCTGGTTTAAGACAACTGTTTTGTTGGGGAACCTCTTGAGTATAACGGGGACAAATTTTGTAACGTTACCTTTGTTAAATAAGGCGATTTTTGTACGTTTGCTTAATAGTGTCACTACTAACCATGTTTAATGTGTTTTAGGTGTGTTACTTGATTCAATCCAATTTTTCTGCACTTCACAGAAACCCAACACAGTGGCAAAGAAACCCCATCACTACCTAGTGTTCTAGAGGTGTGATTTAAGAGAAACAAACACACTACTGCAAAAGTATAAATCATTATACATCTTTGATATAAATGCACACAATGGCGTGAGCGTCTTGCATTGACTACAGCCTCAGCGCTGTGTAGAGGCTTTGAACAACCATACCCTGTTTTAACTCTAAATGTAACCATAGTTTACGAAACATCATGCTGCATTGAAGAGCAGTTGAAAGTAGAGATTGTGACCATTAACTCATGAGGAAGATGTTTACCAAGGTAATAAATCAAGTGTTAACTCTGGTTTTGCAACCAGTAGGGTCGCCCCCTGATGGCCATTAGAAAGAATGCAGGTTTGAGGCACTTCTGCATCAAGGTTAAAATAGTTTTGAGTTTTCAATTAGTTTTCCTATTTCATTTTAGTTCAGTTTCAGTTTTTCAGAATGTTGTGGCCAGGTATAATGTCTCAGAAGTGTGTCGTTACTTAAACATACAGACTGCATGGTTGGAGTACTGTGTAGGAATGGCCATAATGTTTAATCTTTGCACTTCCTTAATGTCCAATGTGAAACCGCAGCATAGTGTCATCTCCTAGAATGTCAAGTCTGTTCAGTTCCTGTGGTTCAGTGCTGCCTCCTTTTTTGGGTTGTAAAATGTTACAGCCAAAAAACACTAAAGCTGACGTTACATTTCTTTTCATTTAATTTTATTGGGTTTTTTTTTAACCAGGCAATGTTGTTTCAGTTTAATTTTTGTTTTTCTTAAAGGATATTGTTTTCATTATAGTGTTCCCACACATTTTCATGGACAAAATTTCAAAACTTTTCCATGACTTTTCAAGGACCCTTAACATTTTTTTTCTTTTTTCTTCAGACTCAAACTCTATTCAAATATAGTTTCAGCTAGTAGGCGTACCTGAAGGAAGAGACAGAACATTGTCACTCATTGACACATATTAGAGCTACGTTACGTTGACAGCTACAGAAAATAATTTGCCGGGATGTTACATTATGTTGAAGGTTATCCTGGGAAAATTACTGTAATAATTTCAATGCACAAATTCCATGACTTTTATTTTTTTTTTAGCTTTCCAGACCTTGAAAATATAACTGTGAAATTCCATGACTTTTCGAAGTTTTCCATGACTGTGGGAGCCCTGTATTTAGTGTCAGTTTGTGACAATATTTTTCGCTGCTTATTTTCATTTTAGTTTACAATAATAAACGTGTTCTGCATTGGCTTTCTACATCCACATCTTTTATACAGTTTATGTTCATGTTTAAAAATTATTTAATCAGTTGTACTGTTTTAGCTGAAATGGCTGAATCTTAAATACACCAGATTTTTTTAATGCAATTGTTCCTAGCCACAGTTTTATTCACATTAAAAGGAGAAATAAGCAAAGCATATAAGGATTTTTTTCTTTGTCTTGAGGCCCCAAAAAAACTACTCATGTCTACAGTAAACAAAGGCTATAACTTCTGAGGGTTCATATGTGGGCCTTGTTCATTATCATGCTTAAATGATAAAGTGATAAGCTGTTAGATATAAAATTTATCCTGAACAAATATGGATAAGCGGAGGACGACGAGACGAGACAAATATGACCAAAACACACTGGTTTCACATTCCCTTCTGGTTCCAAGTATGAATATTTGCCGATTTTATGAAGTCTTAAATGACAATAAATTAAATATCTTTGGGTTTTGGATGGTTGGTCAGATGAGACAAGACATTCAAAGACGACACCTCGAATTTGTTTAAACATTTTTTAGTATTTCCTGACATTTTATAGAACAAATGAGTAATTGTGTAAATAATTAACAGATAAATTACTAATGGAAATAATCTGTAGCTGCAGCCCCACTTAATTTTAAAGGCTCACAAGACAAAAAGGTCGGGAACCACTAGTTCAGTTTTAAAGTGGGTTTTTATGAAGTACGTAGCTATAGTCAGTATATTACCTGCAGCAGACAGTGGTCATCATTATCCTACATTTGGAGAAGCAGGCAGGAGTATCGCCACAGAAACCAAGCAATGAACGGCTTTGGACATTTTAAAGCACAAATGATTAATAAATAACTAAAAATAATTGTTAGTTTCACCCCTACTTCATTTTAAAGGCTCATGAGCCACACTGATTTGATGTCAAATGCACAAATCTTTGTCTGAAATCCAGATTTAATGAATGAGTTCAACTTCGTCCATGTAGCATTTTTTTTTATTTAACCCAGAGTATAAAACAGTAAATAACTGACACACATTGTAAAACAAATAAAATTAGCAAAAAACACTGAATACATGAAAGAGTGCAGAATTAACAGTTGTCTACAGATGATGTGTGAGGTGTTAGAGTGGGTCCGTTTGGCCGCAACAATACGCAGAGCGTCAGAGGTTCGACTTGATACCCAGAGAGATCTCTCTACAGCAAAACAATAACTTCAAAATATACATATTTGAGAGCGGAGCACCAAAAATACGTTGATTCAGTTGTCAGATGTTCAGAGCGGAATGTCTGCTGATGGCACGTTAACAAACAAAGATACGCAGCCATTCAATATTAGCTTGGTGTAGCCTTTTTTAGAGCATATTTATTATTCACTTCATGTCTTGCGAAACGAATATCGCAAGAGCAGAGAAAAACTTCTCTGAGCTACAGTTTGCTGCAGCATGTGGTGCTTTTATTTTACTGTCAGAGGTCGGAACAATGTTTTGACTGGGGCGTGTGTGCGTACTGAGTATCAAGCCATGCTCATCCTTCCCACGGAGGGCTGCGCCGTCCGTCCACATCTGTCTCCACGTGGTACAGCATGTCAGCCAGAGTGTGTTCGATCACAGCACCCCAGCCCATGTCACTCATCTGAGACGGAGAGAGGAAAACAACCACAGAGGATTAATCAAACAGCTCAGTGTGAGTTGTGTTACCTGGGCAAGGACGTGACTCTTTACAGACGCTCTCACCGGCTGGTACTTGAGGTCCTTTGGAGGGTATTTGAAATGTGGCCCAAAGTTGACTGACACCTGAAAAGAGACAAAGAGGGTTAAGTTAAGCAAACAAAAAAGAATCAAGAAAGCATAAAAATCACCAACACAACATGCGTACTGACCGTGCAGCTCTTGTAGAGTGAGATGGCGGGGAAGTACATGCCTTCAAACAGGTTCTCAAAGGCTAGTCCTTGGCTCACTCCGTTTTTATAGAATATCATCTGGAAAACAGGATCTACGCGTCAACAGCAGCAAACGGCACCATGTTTTCACACTGGTTTTACTTTTAGAGAGGTTTCCTCACCCTGCTGGGGCTCATTGACTTCAGGCTTTTCTCTGCTTTGTCCACGTAGTCCTTCTCCTCAAAGTACAGGTAGCTCTTGAACTTAATAAGCGCCTGAAAACAGAACAGATTTGAGATGTGAGAGTGATGATGTGTGCTGAGTCAGACTACGTTCTCACACTAACACATTTTCATTTTAAAACAACGCTTTTAAACAAAACCAATCTCTGTCCACACGAGCATTTTAGCATGGTTACAGACCACTGCTAGTCAAGGCAGTTTAATTTCTTCTGGAAAAGAGTCACACGATAGAGGTGTGACGAATCAGAGAAGGAGACATGACCGATGACATTCATCAGGAAGCGAACATGTGTGTCTGCGTCATCTTTCTCAAAAGTTTCCTTTTCTTCCCATCAAGACTGAAACGCATTCCAGGGTCAGCAGCGTTTTCAAAAGTCTCCATTTTAGGGTTTTGAAAGTAGTGTGGACACTGGCAAAATGTACGCGTTTCAAAATGAAAACACATTAGTGTGGATGAAGCCTCAGCGTAGTTCTCATTGTGTTACCTTGTCCTTGTATGTGTCAGGCAGAGCTTTGGCGGTCTCTGTGGCGTCGGGCAGCTCTATGAAGAAGCCCAGCGTGTCTCCCTGACCGTAGCTCGAGGAGTAATGCTTTCCTATCGACTGGTGGAAGCGTGTGCCCTTCTTGCTGCGCCACGAGTAGCTGAACTTGTCATAACCCAGAGGTGCCTGCAGGTTGCCTACAATAAATAACAACATTTCAAGAATTAGAATAAATACCTGCCTCGTTTTCAGGTAGCATCTGTGTTTTAACTAGACTGCAAACATTATTTAAAAACTCGGCAAATGAAAACTGATTTCTCTCTCCTCTAACTCAAATTTGCATATTCTGCCTAACTGTACAGATGTTCTGTGTAAGAGAGGAGCGCCACTGACCGAGTGGTTGAGACCAACCGAGCCTGGCCGCCGTCTCTGCAGGCATGTCATCAACTGTGACCTCAAAGTACCAGGCGCCCTTTCGGACACCGTGGGAGGCTCGCACCATAGAATAGCCCTTCTCCCCAGTCACAGTCAGACGGTCGTCAGAGATCTTCAGCTGAGGCGCTGCAACACAAACATACATTCAGTTGTGTACACGACAAACCAACATGGTTTGAGCTGACTAGAAATGTGTTCCGACTTTGGGGTACCTCTGTCATGTAAGGCCAGCAGCACTCTCTCATACAGACAGGCTCTGTACAGATCACCAGGTATGGGTTTGCCAGCCCAGCAGTCCAGTTCGAGCTTCTCGGGATCTGGAGCGTGAGGATCTGGTTCTGCCAGGATGTAACGGTACCCGTCTTTATTAAATGGGTGCTCCAGTGGGTAGCCATGAGGAGGCAGGCGCTGGGCCGAGAACAGAGGGTCGCTGCGATGAGGGAAGGGGTAGAAATTTGTTATACATCTTCATTTTTAAGCGATACTACCAGTCTGTACTTAGTTCGTCAAATAATCCCACGAAAAGACCAGAACGAGGTAGAATAAACTCCTCGTGGTCGTATGCCTCCACAAACAAGTCAAGTTGCTGTTAAAGTTTATATCTATGTCTGTAAAAACATGGATGCCAGTATCAATATCAGTACTCTTAAAGGGATACCGATTAATGAAGTACTTCATTAGATATCTTTTTTCTCTACTTTCTTCTTCTAGGTTATTTTAGTCGATACCTTAAAGGTTTCGAGTAACAGTACCCAGATCTAGCTAACATGGAGTGTGTGTGTGTGTGTGTGTGTGTGTGTGTGTGTGTGTGTGTGTGTGTATTCACAGACAGTTCTTATACCTTCTGGTTCTCTTAGTGGCTCCTGCAGCTGTGCCTTCCTGTTGCTGCTGCTGTTTACGTTTGGCCCCTCTTCCTTTTCCCGGACCAGGAGCCAAAGCACCTTCAAAACAACACCAGACAAATTACACTCCTGAACATTAAGAAACACACACCATACACACACACACACACCCATACAGACAGGCAGTCAGTGGCAAAGGCTACATCAATGCAGTTTAATACAGCAGCCCTGCATTAAATCCAACCTCACCTTCATGGTCATTCACTTGTGATGCTGTTGAATTATACAGCCGTACAGTAAGAGGTGTTTCTGATATTTTGTCCACCCCATTTATACCAGTGAGTTCAGATGTTTAAAACACCCTTCTCCTCTGACTCCTACCTTCATGACGGACTGCTGTATTAGACTGCAGTAGTTTTAGCTTGGTGTACTTAATAACAGGATCATAAGACCAGCAGTGCTCCAGACACAAGTCTCCAGAGTACAGCCTACATTTGGAGAGAGGACAGAGGACTACTGAAAAAACTCTGTATACAGATGTCAGTCCTCCCCACAAAGACACACCATTTTAGACGATGTGGCCACTATCAATTCAGAAAATCTCTACTGTCATAGAGAAGTCTTTTCATAACCTTTCCACACCATCAATGCCACTGAGAAGACACACACACGCACACACAGACACACACATACAAAAAGTGGAAGCAGTTTATTAGGCGTTTGGTGTACACAGGGAAACAGCAGGCACAAAAAGGCAGGAATTAGTTGGCGTGGCATTTTCCAAACACTATCAGCCTCTTTAATGTAAACCACATCGTTCTCTCATTAAGAAACACTAATCTTTAGGGAGACAGATGATGGGATCAGATTCTCTACTTACTTCCTCCAAAGAATAAAATAATATCAGTTAGATGGAAAATATAAATAAAGTAATTAGGCTCTAAGAAAAATTATTATTCCTTCATATTCATAAAAAATGATTTATCCATTGGCACCTGGTTACCAACAAAGCAAAGCCATAAAAAAGATAGCTGTAGTTCAAGTTTTTTTTTTTTGAAAAGCTGTGTCTGTTTCTCTATTTAATATGTAAAACCATATAAGGTCAGCTTGTTAAGATATTAGCACATGAACATATATAACAAAACATAAACGAAAAGAAAATAGTTCCCTAAACATCTGACAAAGGTAAATGGTTATTGAACTTAAGGTTGAGCCACTCATACGGCACATAATAATAACATATAGTTATTTTTCAAGGGCGGGTCCATCTGCGTTCTTGTCTGGGTTTTACAAATGGAAACGTCTGCTCAGCCGTTAACAAAAAGCAGTGACTTAGGCCACCGTTCTCCTGCTTTGAGTTAGCTGCTAACTGCTACGATCTGCTTTTTAAATCTCCCCACGGTGAGTTGCACACATAACATGTTGTCAAAACGTCACATGTCCCATATATGGTCTCGACTTGCCAGCTGTACCTTTTATACCGACATCGTTTTGGTGACCTCCAATGCCAGCTTAAGGGGCTGTACACATGCCACGTTTTTTGCGCCCTCAAATTCATCGTTTTCAAGGTAGACACGCAGCAGGCACACTCAAATGCCAGAGTGATGCCGTCACGGCACACATGCGTTCCTGAGCGCACATATTTCAGGGAACAACGGCTGCGCCCCGAGATAAACCCAGTTCAGCTTTTGGAACGCAGCAGCACGCACTGCATGTCATGAGACGAGGAACAACCAATCGCAGCCCACAGATACTTTTTCCTTCATCCGTAAATATCAGTCTGTGGTAAAAATGGAAATGTTGATCATTTTGGTGCAGAGCTGCCAGAGCAAGTCCAACACACACAAACAGTGCCTTGGAGAAGATCAGCTCTGCACTCAGGGTTTCACGTAAATAGGCTATAATATGCTGTTTGTTAAGGTCGCTTAGCAACCTCAGATGCAACCTGCTGCCAGGCTCATGAAAGCTGGCACAGAAAAGACACAAAAGTAGAGCCCAGCGCCCGACCTTGCGTTTTCCAGGCGGTTAAAAATGAATGAATGAATTTTCTGATTTGAAATCATAAGGAACACTATTTGGAGCTACTACACAGATCAACGGTCCACTTTGCAGGAACAGACCGTGAAGTGTCGTAACTGACCAGATCAGAATCGAGTCATCAACAAAGCCCTGTAATAACAACAACTAAAAGCTAAAAATGGACCCGCCATTTAAACCTGTCATCATCTTAAAAAAACACCCTCATGTTTAGCCAACGGCTACATAGTAAAGTCTCAGGACTAGTTCTGCACTTTTAAACATCTACTATAATTCATTTGGCAGAATGAAGGACTACGTGGCTTAAAGTCTGACAACAAAAATTCCAAATGGAGAAGGAGGAGAGAGGATGAGGCTAATTAGCATTGGATGAAAGCCAATGGCAAATTAAAAAATGGCACTCGGCTCTCACATATGATGTCGTATGGAGAGCAGAGTGTCATTTCAGTGAGGAGATTTTTAGGGATTTCAGAGCCCATTAGCAGCAAGCCAGAGACAAGGAAGCTATGTTCACCGATCAAAGGGGGGCAAAGCTTTCGGGAGGGGGGACCAAACAGATGCAGAGCGCAGACAGGGGGGGGGTTACAACTGGACGTGGATGAAGTTGCCCACAAGATGCTTATTAAGGAGCCTCAGGGCCAACTTCTATCCAGAGGGTTACAAGACACAAAAACACACTGATCAGCTCCAGATGCCAAAATACCACATATTCACCTGAGAAAGCAGATCCACCTGGAACACAATGCACAAAATGGCCATGGTCATCACATTTAACAGGCTCTCACTCGCAGCTTTGGGGAGTTTATATACTGACCAGAGATGTGAAAAATTCCCCCCTTGTCCTTTGTTGATACAGAATGGTGCAACATACTTTTTATCTGTTTTACAAGTAAAATATTTATATTTTTCTTGAGTTTAGATTTTGTTTTCAATCCTTACCATTCAGCCCACCAGCAGTGGGAGCAGCAGTGGTCTGTTTCTGTGTGTCATATGAGGGTCCAATGTTTCCCAGGTCCTACAGAAGAGTAAGAACAACTGAAATCAGACTTCAGAAATAAACAAGCATTTTCTGTTTCTGCAGCACAAACCTCTTTCCTACATCCTGTACTACAGCTGAGTGATGAATACCTGGTCCAACAGGCCAAATTTGGGGTACTCTTCCTCTGGGTCTTTACTGCCGGGGTCAGGGTGTTCCTTCACGAGGAAGACATCTCGCTCTTTACTCTGGAAAATGAACAAAAGCACATTACAAACACAGACAGTTCATATACAAGATGTATATAACGCAGAGAAAGTGTCTCTTCCCTCCCTCGGCCTGTCTGTTGATGCAATATGCATAAATAAGATTAATAGCCTAAATAATATCTAAAACATTTTCCAGCACTAGATTCATTTGAAGGCCAGGGAAAACTACTTTAACTCTCCTTTCAAACCTACTTGATCCTTTTATAGTCATGTTATAGTTTAGTGTCCTCTGCTGCAAACCTTTAAACCTCTGTAGCTCCAGTGCTGTGTGCAAAAAGCTAACGTACAGCTCTGCCATTTATTTTATATCGTTTTTCATTTACATGTTGTGCAGCTGTATATTTTCTTACAGGTAAAAAAATCCCTGTCTTTAAATTTTATTTTATCACAGTCTGTTTTTTATAAAACTGCTTGTGACGTCTCAAATGTGGCTTTGACTTGAAACTGAAGCACGTTCAGTAGAAAATACCGAGATATATATCATGTATCGACATTCAGACTGTAAATACCGAGACATAATTTTTGTCCATGTCACCCAGCCCTATGTGACAGCACGTTTCTTTCCACAAAAGGGGGCGTGGCCTTGGAAATGACACCAAAATTCCAAAATACTCTCAGTAACGATGCATATCACATTGATCCATTTGTAGATTTCCTCCATAAAGTGATCAAAAGTTTGGGGCTGCAACAAATCAGCAGGTAGTGGAGATTCAACATTACCATTGTCTTCACTATGTTGTTGGGCCAGGTGAGCTTCCCCGGTCTCTGACGAGTTGTCATGCACTCCCAGTACTTGTCAATGAATGGTATAATATCCTGCAGAAAGCCAGACACACATTTCCATGATTAATTTGGTATTCATAACCACATTAAGGGATTGTTAACATGATTTTTCAGAAGTCAACATTTACATAATTCCATTTGTTGTGTATCGAGCAGCACTACATAATAAAACAGTGAAAAATGCAAGAATCTCCTTTTTATGGTAAATTAATCTTCATTCGTGCACAGAGCCAACACTTCCTGGTCACTTTCACTTTCTATGTGTATAAATCTAGCCTCAGCTATCAAGTCCAGTTGATTTGAAAAACCCAATATCAACTACACTTCAGTAAAAGGGCTTCAGAGATCCACATCAGCACCAACAAAAGTTTATGACAACACGTTCCTCTCACCTTGTCTTTGGAGAACATTGTCTTTGGGTGCTCGTCTTGTGTCCTGGACCGCCATGTCAGGTTTGCCAGCGCTGTGAGGCACATCTCCTTCAGGTCTAAAACACAGACAGTAACACTAGCTATTAAAAGACAGAGTGCTGATTGCAAATTCAACAAACCTAAATCCCCCGCTTTGTTAACTTGAGGTAGTCTGTAACACAGAGAACACCTACTTGCTTGTTTCCTGAGGAAGTACGTGTTGCCGCTGTGATGGCACACATTGCAGTGGAACACATAATTAGTCATGAAGGGAAGACAGGTCCTGTAGAGGAGAAAGAGAAGATATGATCATGGAAGATATCAGTACTGTATACTCACATAACTGCTGGTAATTAAATGAAAAATAAATATACATACGCGGTGTCGATGCCAAACGTGTCTGCAGTGAACCACTTCATACACAAGGCACACTGCAGCTCCACCTCTCCCAGCTGCCTCCCACTCTCCTCATCTCCAGATCCAGTCAGAGCATCAGCAGCCTCTGAGCCTTCGCCAGCTGTTTCCTGTGAGACAGAGACAGAAAGTCTGCTTATTAAAAACAGCATGTTCACAACAAAGTCACTGAAGAAAACACAAAGTAAAAACAAAGTCAAAATAACATTATCGGGTTGCAACAGTATGACATTTTCACGGTATTACACAACTGCTATTATTATCAGTCAGAATGACCCTGAAAGGGATGAAAACAGCGGAGTTCTTTTTGGTTATACAAACATTTTATTACTAAAACACAAACTTGAAACTGTCTTTTTAGTATGTGTAAAAAGTCTCCCCTTTGAAAATAATGAAAATAAAGGTGAGAGTCGCCCTCCAGTTGCATTTTATTTTCAATATCATAAATAAATAAATGTACACAGCATGATAACCATCAACTTTCATATCACAGCATACCTTGAAACCAATATACTGCTGCAACCCAATGACATTATCAAACCATTTTACCATTCCCTCTTTGCCGTTTGATGATTCAGTATCCATGCTGGTGGGTAGTTCCCCAAATGTAGCATCCCTGAAAGTCAAAAGAAAGATTCATCACATATTTATATGTAACGGTGGTAAGTTCACATCACCTGGTTAAAACAGCAGAATAAAATCCTCCTTAAATGTTGAAACAGCCCTGGAATATCACACTACACCGGTCTTAATTAACACATGAAAGTCACTAACCTATGACCCACCAGTTACTTGAATACTTAAAGTATTCGTATTTATTTCCAAACAAAGAGTTTCTGCTTTGTTTGCATCCTTTCTCAACCAATTACCCTTTTTTTCAGTTAATGTGCTCATGTACAACTGTACAATTATGTATTATGTATGTATGTATTATATTTTTGTAAAAATGTGAAATGTTTCAACATAAAGAGACAAATGTCCCATGTCAACTCTTACGTGTTCACCTGCCTTCCACTTACTATTGGATCTATCTAGTAGTGAAATGTAACTAAGTACATTTACTCAAGTACAGCACAATTTTGAAGTACTTGTACTTAAGTATTTCCATTTTCTGCCACTTCCTAACTTCTACTCCGCCACATAAATACCTAACTGTGAATAAGGTTAAGGAGGTGTCCTCATATTGGTGATTTCTGTGATATTGAACACTGTATGAACCTGCTCTTTGATTTTAAGACACTTGACATCTGTAGGTCTGATAATATCTTTGTATGGTGTGGTATCCCCCTGTATCTCTGTATACTTTCAGCTGTATGCTGAATTGTTTTTACACTCTGTTGTTTAAATGAATAATGGTTAAAAAAAAGTCTAATAATCAGAAGTACACTGTGTTCGCTAAAACTGTCAATATTCAAACGGAGTCTGGTGCACGGGGGTTATTCATATATATGATTATTAGAGGGACATCTCAATGGTTATAAAGTATTAAATTAACCTCAGTAGACTTTTTAAAGTCTGCCGGCAGACAGGCTAACATTAACCTGTCAGATATTTTAATGCTGTCTCTTTACAAAGAGCAGCTGAGCTGTAACGGTTTCTCTGTCGAGCGCTAATGCTAGCTAGCTAGCTAGTTTGCTAACAGCGTTTATGGCTAAACAAGACCGGAAATGTCGTTTAAATCTTCACATATTATCAGACTCAAGGCCTACACGTTCGTAACAATGAAAAATATCTTGCATGAAGGCGACATACCCTTCTCCCGTCTCCGGTTCGGTGGTAGCAGCACTGCCCGCCTCTCCTTCAGACGCCATGTTTCAAATCAATGAAAACAAAAAAAGGAGTTCGGGGAAACAACTTCCGGGTCGATGACGTGTTTCCGCTCAGCAGCGACACCGCAGGTTCACACAGCAAACACCATCACAAAATATCTCATTATATTTCAAGCTTCTGTCTTTACAGATACTATAACAACTGGCAGTAAAATTAAATTACATTATATTACTAATCTAAATTATTATGACAAGTGGGATTTTAAATAATAATAATAATAATGATAAAAATAAATAAATAATAATAATAATAATAATAGATACATTTAAAAAAATAAAAACAGATTTGGTATGATCTTGAAATTTATATATTTTTTTAAAAATATGAACATTTTTCATACATTAGAAAATAATCCTGAAATCTTCCCCCAACTTCTTTTCTGTCTTAAACAAATTTGAACTATAAACATAAAATATTTAATACTGCTAACAAAAGAAAAAAAGCACAAAAGTTATACAATATTCAAATTCATTTTCCTACTGTATCAGATAACTGAGATACATTTATATTTCCCCTTGTAAAGTTATGTATTTGACTTTATTTTATTTTTATTTTATTACCACCTCTCCCTTTGTTGTTTAATATTATATTTCCATTTAAAATGTACAGTTAAAAGCACTTTACATTTGTTTCAACAGTTAAACCCTGCGTTAATGGCCAAGTATGTAAAGGTCTACAAGGAATTTGACTCCAGTTATAAGTTGCTCTCAGTGTGTGTTGTGCAATTATCTATTTTTCTATAAAGTATGTATATAGAATAACAACACGGTGAGATTTATAGACAATAAGACAGTGGTGCGCAGGGGTAAAGGGTGGGGGAATAAATGGGCCTATGGAACATTAAAACTCTGCTTAAATATGCACATTCAAAAGAACTAGTGTTAAGTGTGGATTCTGACAGCAGTTTTCTCCTGTCGCCGTATCTCAGTGAGAGAACATGATTAATGAGTCTGAGGTGGATTCTCAGTCTTTGGACTCTCCTACGTTGTCAGGTTTCAGCCAAAATCACTGGCTGCTCCCTCTGGCATCTTCTCCTGACCACAAATCTATCATCCAGCGAGGAAACTACGAGTGGATTTCACTACAAATCCACAGCAGCCAGCCTCCACGCAGCTTCCACCATTACACGTAAACATTATAATCTTCTCTGACCAAAGCACCATCTTCACCTCCAGACAGTTTATCTTCATTCAACTGGGGAGAAAAAAAGAAACATCCACAGCATGCAAAGTTTCCACAAGTGAAAACATACACCAAAATAAAACCACAAATAGTAAACCGTCAGCTTGTATTAAATTAGAGTAAATGTTCTTCACTAAACTGGTAACATTACTCTGCCATTATAAAGTCATATTCATACAGCTATTCTAAGAGCTACGTTTAAAATAACTCACATCTAGCTTACTCAAAGGACGTTTACACAGCCTCCAATATTTCCAGTCTGTTCTCTGCACGTCCATCACTATGAGGCTTGGATCACCCATCAAACAGGACAGGAACAGGCTACAACAAAAAGTCAGGACTGCAGGAAAATCATCGGTGCCATTGTAGCAGAAGTGGGCATCTGTGAGCAGCAGTATGGTTTCATGCCAAGAAAAAGTACTACAGATGTAGTATTTGCTTTGAGGATGCTGATGGAGAAGTACAGGAAACTGCATTGTGTCTTTGTAGATCTAGAGAAAGTATGTGACAGGGTGCAGAGAGAGGAGCTGTGTATTGTATGTGCTGTAGGTGTGACAGAGGAGTTTAAGGTGGAAGTGGGAGTGCATCAAGGATCAGCTCTGAGCCCCTTCTTGTTTGCTATGGTGATGGACAGGTTGACAGATGAGGTTAGACAGGAATCTCCATGGACTATGATGTTTGCAGATGACACTGTGACCTGTAGTGAGAGCAGGGAGCAAGTGGAGGAAATGTAGAGAGGTGGAGGAATGCCCTGGAAAGGAGAGGAATGAAGGTTAGTCGTAGCAGGACAGAATACATGTGTGTGAATAAGAAGAAGGACTCAAGTGGAACGGTGAGGTTACAGGGAGTAGAAATAAAGAAGGTGGAGGATTTGAAGTACTTGGGGTCAACAGTTCAGAGCAATGGAGAGTGTGGAAAAGAGATGAAGAAACGTGTGCAAGCAGGTTGAAACAGGTGGAGAAAAGTGTCAGGTGTGATGGAAGAGTGCCAGCAAGGTTAAAAGGAAAGGTGAACAAGACGGTGGTGAGACCAGAGATGTCGTCTGGTTTAGAGACAGTGACAGTGAGGAGAAGACAGGAGACATCAGAGGGACAGCTCATGTTAGATGTTTTGGAGATAAAGTCAGAGAGGCCAGACAGAGATGGTTTGGACATGTTCAGAGGAGGGGTAGTGAATATACTGGTAGAAGGATGCTGAGGTTGGAACTGCCAGGCAAGAGGCCTAGAGGGTCCGTGTATCATTTGTTCATTCCATTTTCAATTTGAAATCAAAAATCAAAAAACCGGTTTGTTTTTTCATTATTTGTTTAATAATCAATTTTTTTTAAAAAACGGTTTGTTTTTCTTATTTTTGATTTTATGCTCACATCAACAATAGCAAATCGAAAAATGGGCCACAATTGAAATTTGATTTTGATTTTTCATTTGATCTAGCTTGCGTGACCCAGAACTATTTTCTACGGAAGCGCATTGCATTCACTGGATAAAAAAAAATTAGACACCTTATCTCATTTATACGACGGAGTATTAGGGCCACACTGAAAAAAAAAGAATTCAGAAATTTCGAGAATAAAGTCGAAATATTACGAGAATAAAGTCGAAATGTTATGAGATCAAAGTTGTAATTTAATGAGATTAAAGTCATAATATTATGAGAATAAAGTCGAAATGTTATGAGATCAAAGTCGTAATATTTTGAGAATAAAGTCATAACTGAGAAAAAGTCATAATATTACGAGAATAAAGTCGAAATGTTATGAGATTAAAGTTGTAATTTAATGAGATTAAAGTCATAATATTATGAGAATAAAGTCGAAATATTATGAGATTAAAGTCGTAGTATTTCGAGAATAAAGTCATAACTGAGAAAAAGTCATAATATCATAAGTGTATCCATCCAACTTCACAACCATCTTAAATCAAACAGTCTGTATGAAAAATTCCAATCTGGTTTTCGTCCCTCCCACAGCACCGAGACAGCTCTCATCAGAGTCACCAATGACCTCCTGATGACCTCTGCCCCGGCTCCACTTCCCTCCTCATCCTTCTCGACCTCTCTGCTGCTTTTGATACTGTTGATCACCACGTCCTCCTTCACCGCCTCCAACACGACATCGGTATCTCTGGCACCGCCCTTCAATGGTTTCACTCCTACCTCACGGGAAGGACCGAGTT
>NC_065514.1:5831504-5848246 GCF_006386435.1 Epinephelus moara
GATTTTATCTGCTGACTATTTTTATTGTTTTGCTCTGTTGCTCGATTTTACTGTTATTGTTGCTTTTATTGTTATTGTTGCCTTTGTACTGTGCACTTTGAGATTTGTATTCAAATGTAAAGTGCGTTATAAATAAAATCTATTATTATTATTATTATTATTATATTACGAGAATAAAGTCAAAATATTATGAGATTAAAGTCATAATATTATGAGAATAAAATCGTAATTTAATGAGATTAAAGTCATAATATTACGAGAGTAAAGTCAAAATATTATGAGATTAAAGTCATAATATTACGAGAATAAATTCGTAGATTGTCAGATTGTCTTTCATGCCATTGTAAGTAGCCTACTTAATTACATTCGGGAGATCACAAGATCCTGATCTCGTAATTACGAGATTTCGTAATTACGAGATCCTTATCTCGTTTAATTTTTTTTTATCCAGTGAATGCAATGCGCTTCTGTAGAAAATAGTTCCGGGTCACACAAGTTGGATCAAATGAAAAATCAAAATCAAATTTCAATCGTGGCCCATTTTTCGATTTGCTACTTTTGATGTGAGCATAAAAGCAAAAGTAAGAAAAACAAACCGTTTTTTTGTATTTTTGAATTTGATTATTAAACGAATACTGAAAAAACAAACCGTTTTTTCATTTTTTGATTTTAAATTGAAAATGGAATGAACGAATTATACACGGACCCTAGAGGAAGACCAAAGAGGAGATTTATGGATGTAGTGAAAGAGGACATGAAGTCAGTTGTGTGAGAGAAGAGGATGCAGAGGATAGGGTTAGATGGAGGCAGATGATTGGCTGTGGTGACCCCTAAAGGGAACAGCCAGAAGAAGAAGAAGAAGAAGAAGAAGAAGAAGAATCATTGTTGAAGACTCAAAGAAATTGTTACATCCTCCAAATGTGAGAATGTGGAGCCTATAAACTGAAAAAAGGTCCAACATTTCGTCAACAAAAATGTGTGGCATACAGTATGTCTACAGCCTGGGGCCTTTTACTCCAACTAAATTCTGTCCAACCTCAAGAGCAGTAGCTAGTCCTGATTCTCCCGAGCTAGACTGACTATGGATTTCAAATCCATAAAAGTAAAAAATCTCATAGTAAAATAAAGAATTTTATAGTGCCAGGACAGATTTGTTTGCTTCCACTGCCAACTCTGCAAAGGTAAAGTACTAAACAATGATAAACAGCGTCCTGCAGAGTAGCCACCCTGCGGTAAAACGTACAGCCATCAGAAATGTTGATTGGGCTCAGGTACATTTTGCAGCTCTAGACAATTTTTAAAAATATATTTTTGGTCAAAAATGGCTCTTTTGATAGCAAAGGTTGTTGACCCCTGGCCTGTACTATACTGTCTTCTTACCTTGTGTATTTAAAGCAACCTGTTACATTAATCAGACCCAGACTCAGAATAATCTTCATTGTCATTATACTCAGAATAAAGTTAGACATGTCTTTTCTCAGTGTAGTTAAAGAACAAATACATAAGAGCAGAAGTCTACCAGAGGACAGCAGCAATAGCAGGGCATGTTTAACACCAAATCTGTTTGAAAATGTGGACACACCTACAGGACGTACATGGCTCCAGTGAGTGTATCTACAGTCTGGTCCTGACGTCTACACCCAGCAGCTGATCAGGTGTTTGGATGTGCAAATGTCTTCTTCACTGTTAAACATTTCCATTTACTGTTCACAAAGTAAAGAGCGCTAAATAAAAAGCTTTGTGGTGGCGTGAGACCACCCCACTTACGTTCTGAAAGTCAAACATTATTTAGAAGTTTTGTGGGGCCGTTCAGGCACCAGTGAAGAGACGCCGAGCACAAAGGCAAAGTGTGCCAGCAGACGTCTCACAAAAGAGCACGGGAATGCTAAGAGCACCCCTGGGTGCTGCAATAAATGCCTTTAAGCCATTGTTAGGGAGATAATAGTTGTGTTTTCTCCTCCCCTTTCCTCTTGAAATGGAGACACATCTGTGGCATTGGGATGAAGTGAGGAAGTTATGAATAGGTCACTGTTTCTGACCTCACGTAACTTTGTTTGTTTCACTTTAAGGTTTAAGATTTTTACAGTTTAAATGTAAAACTTGAACTGCTTCTTGTCAAATCTGACTCTTTGTCTTTGTTTTTTTATCCTGTTTCAATTTGTATTATGTGGACTTACTTGTTTTTCTCATGTCAAAATTGTATTTCTTAAAAAATCAATCATTAATGTCATCAATGTCCCAACAACTTGGTCACAAGAACTTTTTCTATCACACTCTAAAAGAACAATGCACTGGTTCAACTTAAACACATTAATGTAATAATTTAAGTACTTCCATCTCTGCCTTTACTTAGTCAGTCCTCTTTTATAATATGACAAACTCAATTAGTTTAGTACAACCTACATGATTTGCTTTGCCTTCGATAAGCTTAAGTTGAACCAACTTAATATTGATCCAAAAGTTGTGTTGATATTTAGTGATCAAACTATTTTATGTAAAATATTTCAACTTATCTAATTTTATGCCATTCTACTTTTAAAAATGTCAAAAATGTCACAGACTGTCCTTATTTGCTCCGGAATATATATTTTTTGAATTAATCATGACGGTTAAAATGTAGTGTCAAATATCAGCCCAGTCGCCAGAAGAAAATATTGGCATTGCTCCTTTCTATACATTATGGGTACATTACATTTGCTTAAAACATAGCACTCTTAAATACTTGATTCTGATTGGTCAATCAACAAAATTCTGCTGTCTTTATTTCTTGAGGTATCACCGCTGCGCTGCTGCTCCGTTGCTCGGGACGCCATAGCAACGGCCTTAGACTGAGGAGCATCAAAATCAGTTAACGTTAGTCCACACAGGCCAAATAGGATCGGAGTGGCAAAATGCAGCATTTTCAGGGCATCACTTTTAACGTTTTTGGAGAGGACAAAACGCTTGATGTTTGACATTTCTTTTTGCGAATTTTGAATCAATAAAACGTGCTTTAATCATTATTTTGTGTCACATCACTGAATGTTTTAGTAGCAAGCCATGTTCTAAGCGGGATAATGTATAGTGAGCCGGTGACAGTTGAAAAATAACTCCCGACAGGGGAATGGAACACAATATTTCATATGTATCACATCAATGTTGCTTAAATGATGTAGTATATGAGCTGACTTTGTCAGGAGGTGGAGGGGATGGTGGGTTACGTGACACCTAGACGCGATGCCTGCCAAGCTACAGATCACTGTTCGAAACCAACAAACACAACAAGTCATCACTGTGTTTCCAGCAGTTTCTTAGCTCCTAAATGTGGGTGTTTTTCTTAGCAACCTGTTGCTGTGTCTCCAGCTGGGATAGTGCCACTAATAGTGATGTTTTTACTGACACATTGGGCTTCTTTGCCACCAAAAAGTGTTTTTTTAAGCAACCTGTTGCTGTGTTTCTACTGGGTACAGCGCCAGGAAGAGCAGTTGTTTTTAATAAGACATTGCAGCATTTCCAGCGACTTTTTAGCCACCATACATGGAGCGACCTTTTGCTGCATTTCCAGCAGGGATTGTGCCCCCCAAATTGGGCATTTAAACCCAAAACATGATGACAAGTGGTTTTTGTGCCTAACATAACCACACCTTCACCACAGCATTGTTAAGTTTCAACAACACATTCTCATCCCAAGTCATCACACATTGCCGCTTTCTCAGTGGCCTTTCACGTCCACATATTATGTGCTAGGTATCCATCTGCGTCTGCTGTTGATGTTACAATACGCCTACCAAGCTGGGATGTCAACGAAAACACGTGGCTGGGTTTAGAAGAAGAAAAACTTGGTTTGGCTTTCAGGAACAAACACTGCACTCCCTGGTGAAAGTCCTGGGGTTGTTGGACCTATCCACCACCAATCCCACCCACCTATAAGGACTGTCCAGCTGCTTATATTATGTCGTTACCGGTAGTGTTTCAACCTCATGCTGTCCAGCGGGGTATCACAGCAGCAACTGGCGCCGTCCAGCCACTGGCGGCATCTCATAACAGGCGGAAAGTTACATCCAGCCACGTTACACACTGATGCAAAAGGTAGCTTTCGGCAAAAGCAGTCTGACAAAGTGGCAGCATTCGATGACTTCAGAAGAGGTTTCAACATATTCACTAAATAATAATATGCAAGTGTAACGTATGTTTTCAGAAACCACTGCTAACCTTTTTTTTTGGCGACTGGGTTGGTTATACTATCCTTATCAAGAGACCAGTATCTTTAGCTGCACAGTGAAGAGCTGCTTCTAACTGTTGCAGTTGGCAGACTGAAAATATTCAGGAGGGAAACTGATTATGTAACCTCTGAGATTTGGGAGAAATGGAACAGGAGAGCCTTTTCTTCTGGCAAAAACAGCACAGAAGACACGCACATCCCAACATCCAATGTGGGGGTGCTGGACCAAAGGAACATCTGGCAGAGTAGAAAACCTATAAGTCTGCACACCAAGCAGCTCCAGCTTAGAAGAACTTTGGTGCACAGTGACGTTTCAAACCTATCACTCTTCCTCAGACTTCTAATAAATGACAGGAAGTCGCCATCTTAAATTCCAATGTGACATGCCACACCTGTTGCCCATATATGAAAACAAACAAAGAAAATATATACATGTAGATGTGTACCCCGATATCATACCAGGACTACTACAAAGTTACCTCTCATCCTGTCCATTCTCTGTCTCCATCATTTCTTCATCACCTCATCCTGCCCCCCCCTCCTGACTGTCCTGCAGAAACAAAGCTCAGGGTCAGAGAGGGTCAAGCCTACTGGTGACATCTGCTAATTGTCCTGGTGGGCCGGCCTCTCTTGTCCTTTCAATACCAGCAGCTCTGTAGGTGTCTGTAGCTGGGAGCATACTGGCAGCTGCCACCTTCAAGAGCTCCCTCCACAGGATCACTTACCCCTCCTCGACTCTGAACCCCCCACGGACCCTCCTTTACTCTAAGAGGAACGGCCTCTCTGAGTATTAGGAAGCTATAAGCAATAATGTGGATTTAAAGACGGGACTGTTACCTGAATTGTAAAGTTAATGAAGCAGTTGGAGGAAGATCAAACTGTGGATGCAGCCAATTAAACATAAACACATGTAAAGTGGCAGTGATGGCACGTAACTAAATACATTTACTCAAACATGTACAATTTAGGATACTTGAAATTTGCTTGAGGATTTCCATTCAATGCTACTTTATAATCCTACTGCACAACATTTATTTAACACCTGTTGCTACTTTACAGATTTAAAGTGAGAAAAACATTCTTACTCCACTCTGCCTGACAGTATCATTCATATTCTGTATCAGCTTGTTCCAGCTCTTCATTGAAGCCATATGGTTTTAAACCTGCACTGTTTCACCTAATGGAAATATTCTTCTGCATCATTCTTTAAACAAAATGCAGCCTGGCATATTTTATGTCTTTGAAAACTTAAAGATCTGCTTTATAATATAAAATAAAGTTTTGTGTGTTGGAGCAAAGTTTGGCTGCACAGCAGGAGTTTCTGACGGGACAATGGGAGTGAAGAGGTGCAGCAACATTTATTTGTTTAAAGAAAGTTGAAATAAAATGTAATGTATATTGTTCTCTTCAGCTCTGTATCTTTTTCACCTGCCTGAATAGAATAACTCCACAGTCACATAAAGACATTACTCTGAGCTTTGATATCAGCAACTTAAAGATTATTCTTACTGTATTACAATAGCATAATAATAATTATAATATATGCATTAATTTTTCTGTATTTTAGTTTTATTTTAGTTTTATTTGTTTATGATCCTCCTATTGTATTTATTGTACTTTATCTTTTATTAATTCAATTTAATTTAATTTAATTTGATCAAATAATGTAATTTAACTTAATTTCATTTAGTTTAATTTAGGTTTTTTTGGGGGGGGGGGTTCTTCCTGTAAGGCACTTTTAATTATCATTTGTTATTAATATTATTATTATTATAACAAATAATTGAAAAAGTAAAAACAGCACATAAAAAAACAAAAACAACAAAAATAACATAAAATAAAATGTAATTAAATTTAATAAAATCTAATAAAACAAAATTAAATAAATAAAATAAAGTACAATAAATACAACAGAGGGATCATAAACAAAAAAAACTAAAATATTATAATTATCATTATTTTGTCAATAATATCTTTGATTAATAAATTGTTGTCCACACTGTCTCCATGCAGTCCCAAGCTCATGATAGTCATTTTTTAAATTACCTAACACAAAAAAATAGCAGAAAATCCTCTCATGTGAGAAACAGAAAATATTTTGCATTTTTGCTGAATGAATGAGAAATAATTAACAAAATTAGTCGATAAATTTTCTTTTAACTCTTACATTAATTGAAGTTTTTAATTCAGTTTTTCCACACTTTTAGGCTGTCTGATTCTCCTGACATGTCTCATCTGCAGCAGCAGGCCTGCGGTGGCTGCAGTGATCAGATGTCCTGCAGCAGCTCTCATAAAGTTGTTAACTGGCTTCTAATTAAACCGAGTGGTGCTTTGTGGGAATGTTACTGTCACCAGGACAAACGGGCTCTATGGAAACTGAGACACAAGAGAGAAAAGGCTCAAACTCTCCCTTTGATGAGTCCATCAATTAGCATCACAAGCAGCCTTCACGTGTCCTACCAGCGTAAAATCCCACATTTGCAAATACTGACAAGCCACACCACAATGAGGAACACGGAGGGTAAGAAAGGGGGCACATTTTAACCAGATGCCCGGCAATAAATAACAGGCTCAGTGCCCCTCCAGCTGAGAGCGCGCATTTACATTTTCAAGTGCCCGCACGGGGGTCCCACGGGGCCGGAGCGTGTCTGCGTTACGCACAGAAAAGACAAGGGCTGCGATTGTTCCTGCAATAAGCATGGCTTCATTTGGGTAACTTTTTGAATGAAATGTAAATGTGGAGGAGCTCCGGTGGCGTGTGCACAGGGTGTATACCTATATAAACCCCAGAGGAGCTCAGGCACACACACACTGCGTCCTGATCGCTCCACAGAGAGCTGAAATGCAGCTGGTTGCAGCCAAATTGCCGCTCACCCACAGGACACCTTTTTCTGTGGAGGATATTTTGGATCCCACAAAGTTTACAAGGAGAATAATCTGTGCTGAGGATGCAGCAACAGCAGGTGAGACACTCTTTGAGGCCTAAGAAACCTGCACAACTTTATTCTTTACGAGCCAGAAAATGTAATCATGACTTTCTGTTCCCAGATGAACCCAGAGAGCAGCAGCATCCCCCGGCAGGTGAAAGCACCCCGGAGAAGAAGGCAGCTCAGAGCTCCAAGACGAAAAGCCGTCGGATCCGCACCGCCTTCACCCTGGAGCAGCTGCAGATCCTGGAGCGCAGCTTCCAGAGGTGCCACTACCTGTCGGTGCTGGAGCGGCACACCATCGCCTCGGCCCTGCGCCTATCCGAGACCCAGGTCAAGATCTGGTTCCAGAACAGACGCACCAAGTGGAAGAAGGAGCAGCTGCAGGGGAAGGACTCAGAAGGGGAGCACGGCTTCTCTTCATCATCCTCCTTCTCCTCACATCCGGCTGTCTGCTCATCTCTGACCTACAGCCCGCTGTACTGCCAGCCGCGCGCTCCGCTGCAGCTGTTTGCGCCACTGCCGCTGCTACCTTATCATCATCACTACACATCATGAGTGACTGAGCACATCATGGACCCACATGTCAACATCTCCAGGGAAGAGGTTCTGCAAAATATGGCACTATTATCACTATTCAGGAGAGCTGTTTCAGTGCCAAACTGGACTGAGTTTAAAATATTTTCTAATGTAATTACGCTATAACTTATTTTCATAAATATTTTTGTTAAATTGTTCATGTTTGTCAGCTGTTTATTAAAATATATTGACTCACTGACCTTCACGCGGTGCCATGAAAGAGTCAAAGATTTTTAAAATCAACTTGCTGGAACAAATTTTAAGTAGTATTTTTTTACTGTAATTATTTCCATTATATATTTATATTTCGTGTTTATGCACCAAAACACAAATGTCTTGTAAACCTACCTGGCAATAAACCAGATCCTGATACATTTGCATACATCCCTTAAGAAATATAATCAATTAAAGCTATTTATTTTTTTATATAAACACCTCCTGAACTGTGTTTTTTCATTTGTTGCTTCAAGATAATGTGCAAGTGTGAGGCTAATGGTGTAGAGGGGCAAAAGGACCCTGATGGTCTGTGAGTCTGTACTAAAGGGGATTGAAAAGAGGAGAAGTCAGGGTGTAAGACCGCATCATGTCATTGGGGTCATTGCATGAGAACAGCCTGTTAGGGTACAACACATATGCACAATAAAATCTGGTCTGCACTTGTTGAAAGGCTGACAGTATAGCTGGCACATGATCATACAACATGTGGATGATTGATTGGTTTCATATAAGTGTCCACAGTGGGCCTTGGGTCTTAACATAGGTTATTTAATATGGAAAAATATCTTAGTTTAGCATGTTAGCATGCTAGCTAATAGGCTAAACATTAAAGGTCCAGTGAGTAGGATGTAGTGCCATCTTGTGGTGAGGTTGCAGAATGTAACCAACTACAATTTCTGTGTGCAAAGCGTGCTGAAGATCTATGGTGGCCAAAGAAATGCAAATGGCCCTATTTAGAGTCAGTAGCCCCTTTTACACTGCCAGATTTTCCGTGAATGTTGGGCCGACTTACCGGCCAGCTGCGAGCGTTTATACACACAGAGGCAGAAAGGCGAGCTGATCCGAGGCGCCCAATTTTCCACCTCGTAGGGTAGGAATATTAGCAGAACCCTTTCAGACCGGGGCTGTTGAAGACTTGTGGGAGGAGCTGTTGATGACGCCGCACGTGTGAGCCACTGGCGGTGGATAAACAGGAAACAGCTGATAGCAGGAATTCGCGAGCAGCTAGTAGCAAGAGGGAAACACAAACCTGACAGACACTGTAAAGATGAGCAACTGGGGAGACAAGGAATTGCGCGCCCTCCTTGCCCTCACAAACGAAGAGGCCATTAACTGTCAGATGACGGGGACGGTGAAGAACGGGCCGATTTACGAGAGAATCGCCGTCTTACTACCTAGCCGTGGCTTCCCTCCCACGTCACTGTTTACGTCACACGCTGAGCTACACGTTTTGTTACTTGCTCACGCCCCCCATTGCCCCGAAAAAGGCACATTCTGTATAAACAAAAGTAGGCAGGCGATATTTTGCTGCACTCCCCAATTTTGTTTTTATACTGCCAATGCTGAAAAAAGACTGATTGGGCTTTCCTGCAAATTTGCTCAATTCCTGTTTAAAAAGGGCTACTGTTTGATTTGTTCATTCTAGACTACTGCAGAAACAACATGGCAGACTGCATGCAAAGAGACTCACTCGGTATGTTGATAATTATAAAGAAACATACCTACTGTATTTTATTTCATTTCTGCCAATATATCCCCCTAAATCCTTAAATCCTAAACACTGGACCTTTAATAAAGCTGAGGCTGATGGGAATTTGTTGGTATTTGGTTATAAATTTGGAACAAATTTAAATTTTGACTAAATGAAAAGTGAGGCGCAGTGTTAATTTTTACAGCTATTCTAGATTTTATCTTAATCTTGGCATGAAAAATCTTTTTAGTTTTAATCATATTTTAGTAATTTTTATTCTCCATAGTTTTACTCTAGTTGTAGTCGACAAAAATTGTTAACATTTTTGTCGAGGAACATTCATGGCATTATAGTAAATATGTGTTCTACATGTTTTGATTTTTTTTTAATCTTTAAACTGGTGTCCTCTCCCAGAGTTGGTGATTCAAACTAAACTTTCATCTCTGTCACAGAAAACTGATCTGAGTTCAGACTGTTTATTTCCAGCACAGCTACACTCACAGATAACTGAGCCTCCTACCTCCCTGCCAAACACCATCAACCCAGAAACCTTCCTGAGACAGTCCAGACTGAGTGGAGTCCTGCGGGGATCAGTTGTGTTCAACTGTTCACAACAAGTTCATGGCCACTTAGCAGCAAATAATATGTTGTAAAATAAAAATGAAGCTCATTGAACCCTCTTCTAAACCTAGGAGAAACTTTCTCCTCACCACCTACAAGGCCCTTAACAACCTGGCTCTGCCCCATCTCTCTGACCTCCTCCAACACCACTCCCCATTCCGATGTCTCCGCTCTGCTGATGCCAACCTCCTCCAAATCCCCAGGACCTTGTGCCAAACCTGGGGTGACAGAGCGTTTTCAGTCACTGCAGCCTCTCTTTACAACTCACTTTCAACCCACATCTAAAAACATCCCCACACTGTCAGCACTCAAAAAGGCCCTCAAAACCCACCTCTTCAGACCTTGCCCTCCCCAGCTAACACACCCCACCTCCATGTTTATATTCCTGAGTGCACTGAATTCAATTATAATCTTTCATTTTATTTTATTGTGTCTAATTGAGATCACTGTTTCATTTCTGTAGTGTACTCGCTGCTACTCAAACGCTTCGTAAGTCCGACATATTATTCTCCTGGCTTCAGATCAGTTTAAGCACTATCAAAATGTGTGTGTGTGTGTGTGTGTGTGTGTGTGTGTGTGTGTGTGTGTGTGTGTGTGTGTGTGTGAACAGATGGTCTGAAGTGGACATCCTGATTCTTTCTTGGCCAAGTTAAACTCATTCTGTACTAAAAGTATTTTTAAAGACAAGCAGATACACACAAAATAAGTCTTTCTAACACACACACACACACACACACACACACACACACACACACACACACACACACTCTCGAGCACATCTGCTTGTAATTTACCGCAGACTCTCATCCTCAGATGTCGGGGGGGTTCTGAACTCTCCTAAACGTCCATTCATTCGAGAGAATGAGACAAATCAGACAAGTATTTAGTTTTAAACAATCAGAAACAAAGGAGGAAAAAACAAAAAACAAAGAAGCTTAAACATAAAAAACAAAAAAAAGTCTTGATTTAACGTCGACTTTTTTCCAGGTGCTACAAATTCTGAGATTTCTTCACTTCACAAATACATCGTCATATCTCCAGAATAGATGAAACATCATGTTACCATCAGCTGTTGGCAGGCCGGTTGGACTGAAACAGGTCTGAAATCACTTCCATCATCAATGAGGTATTGGAAACAGATGGAGGCCAAAGAAAACAATGTAGACGATTGGACAAGACGGGAGATAGAGGGGGCTATTATTACAAACACACACACATGCACACACACAGGATTGAAAAAGGAAAATTATGAGCGTGTCCGCAGAAATGAGTCAACATCTAATGGAAACAAATTGAGTGTTTTCCATGAAGTCAGCACCATCAAACACGACTGATACAGAAAACAAGTGACATCAAGCAAAAGGCCTTTTTTTGTCCTTTTCTGCATAAAACCAAAGGTAGAATGTAACTAAGTACATTTAAACAAGTAGAGTCAGCACCTCCAAATCTGAGGCCATTGCTCTCTGCCCGAAACTGGTGGATTGCCCCCTCTGGGTTGGGGACAGTTACTGCCTCAAGCAAAGAAGTTTAAGTATCTCAGAGTCTTCTTCACAAGTGAAGGTAGAATGGAGCGTGAGATGGATCGGCGGTTTGGTGTGACTTCTGCAGTGATGATGCCACTGCGCTGGACACGTAAAAAAGAGGAAGCTGAACCGGAAGGCGAAGCTTTTGATTTACTGGTCCATCTACGTCCCAATCCTCACCTATGGTCATGAACTCTGGGTAGTGACCGCAAGAGAGGGCTCAGCCTTAGAGATAGGGTGAGGAGCTTGGAGTAGAGCCGCTGCTCCTTCGTGTCGAAAGGGGTCAGTTTAAGTGGTTTGGGCATCTGATCAGGATCCTCCTGGGCGCCTCCCCCTGGAGTTGTTTCAGGTACGTCTAACTGGTAGGAGGCCCCGGGATAGACCCAGAACATGCTGGAGGAATTACATATCTCATCTGGCCTGGGAACACCTTGGGGTCCCCCAGGAGGAGCTGGAAACCTTTGCTGGGGAGAGGGACGTCTGGGGTGCTTTGCTTAGCCTGCTGGCCCCACGACCCGTCCCCGGATAAGCAGATGAAAATGGATGGATGGATGGATGGATGGATGGATGGATGGAGGTACTTAAGTACAAAGTCATAGTACTGAGTGTTAACATTTTATAGTACTTTGTACTTTGTACTCCGCTACATCTCCGAGGGAAATATTGTACTTTTTACTGCACTACATTTGTCTGACAGCTTTAGTTACCGATCAGATGACAGTTTTTCCATCCCCTTCCTGTCCAGTGAAAACCATGTATCTCCAGATGTGTTGATGTTGAATGTTTGTGATAAACTGAGAGATGAAGTGTTCCTCTATGTGTTGAAAAACATTCCTCTTCCTCTTAAGCTGAATAAACTCTCTTGAATCAGCTGGAAAATGAAATGTCACAAAACTTCTGACACCATTGGACCTGCAAGGGATGAGGCATGATGTGATCTTGTGAGGTAGAACATGCTTCTGGATCAACATCCTACATCGCATTCCTGGATTAACATTGCAATCAACCAATCACAGCCCTCTGACATCATCAGTGTGCTGCTCCAGCTTATGGTGGCCAATGTTTAAAGTTGCATATTAGTTTTTTTAAGGCTCTTGAGGCAGCGGAACAAGCTGAAAACATAACTGTAGCGGCTACGCTTAAGCTTAAAGAATAACTTCGGTATTTTTCATCCTGGGCCCTATTTCCCCATGTGTATGTGCGCGTATGATTCATAGGTACAACTCGTTCTAAAATTGGTTCAGTATTGAGGGAGGCGGATGCAGCCGGCAGCCGCGAAATGAGCTAAAACGGTAACGAGGGCAAATGCGTCCCGTAGAAGTTTGCGCATTAAAAGTGCTTTTTTTCGCCACTGACCGGTTCAGATCGCCAGTGCTATCTCTGTAAATAGCGTACTAAACGTTTCCCTTACCTCTGGGCTGTGTGACGTCATCTCGCGAGAGCTTTGCTCCACTGTGTCTGTAGCTCTCTCTACTCGTGGCACAGCCGTTTTCTTGAGGAAGAGGTGTTTCAGGATTGGATGTCTTCTCTTCTTTGGCTGGCAGTAGTCATCTTGGGAGAAGTGAGCACTGCAGACCCGATGGTCTGCAAGGCGCAGTGTCTGGACAGGAGTGTTAGCATCAATTTGTAGCACAACTAGCCACAACTTCAGCATCTCGCAGTCCGACAAAGGCAGCCTGTGAAAGCTGTACGGGGTGTTGCGCGACATCCTGTTCTTGCAATTCAGATAAGCACAAACACAAACCATTGTTTTCAATCAATGCAGTAAAACTGTCAACTGTACTCCGGGACAACCAGCGCCACTCGGAGCGGTGCTCTGCATGGCTCCTCTGTTTTCTTTCGGCAACAAGCAAAGCTCTCGCAAGATGACGTCACAGCCCAGAGCAAGTGAAGGGTAAGGGAAACGCTTAGTATGCTATTTACAGCTACCGGCTGCATCCGCCTCCCTCAATACTGAACCAATTTTAGAACGAGTTGCACCTATGAATCATACGCACACATAACACGTGGGGAAATAGGGCCCAGGTTGAAAAATACCGAAGTTATCCTTTAAAGCCACTGAGGGGGCTGCATAGATAGGCTTCTTACTAATTGACACACTTGCCTGACCTAACCAACCACTGTTCATCTGGTGAAAACAAAGAGTCCACTTCTTCTTCCTCTTTGATGCATAATTAATTTAGTGACAAATGTGTTGGCAAGCAGTCCCTTATTTACTCATCTAGCAGATGGAAAGCAACACTAGCATTTATTAATGTCCTGTTTCTCATCTTGTTTTTGTACTTCAATGAATGAGTGCAATATTCTTTTTCTTTTAGCTCTGTTTTTGGTCTCCACCACCTCCTGAGGGAAATATCTGTCTCTTTAGCTGCTAAATGCTCCACCATGTTCACCAGCTAGTCTCTAACTGTGCCTGTCTGCTGTTTGCTGCTGAGCAGGTAGTGTGCAGTTGCTTTTTACAGCTTTTTCTCTGAGAGCAGCTGCAGAGCTGCAGATTCTGGTGATAACTATCTTGTGGGTTTGTCACTACGAACGACCCCTTTAATTGCATCCATTGTTTATGTACAAATATTGATCAGTGCAGCTTTGAAGACTGATTTCAGCAGATTGTTAACCAGCTCAGACAGTGTCACCTTCATATTTGTCCACATTCTTGTCGTAAAAATCAAACGTGAAGTAATTTGGACGGCTCCGACTGGTCTGAATCTTGAGGCAAAACATTTAAATCCTGACTCCGTCTGCAAGATAACATGCCCTGACTGTCAGTGTTGACCTGCGATACCAGAGCAGACGCCGTAAGCTCTTGAAAATGTTTTGCTGGGCTTCTGGACTACACTTTAAAAGGAGCCATGCATGAAATGTTTTTATGCGATAAATATCAAAAGGATGTGGATTTAGCCATCTGAGTGATATTATAAAGTGAAATCGTATTACACAATACTTTTTCAATTGTCAGCGACGGGTCATACAGTCAGAAAAACTGTTACCAGATGTGAAGTATTTATGTCTGAATGAACAGACTGAGTCATGGTATAAAGTCAGCAGAGGGACATTCTGTTCTGCCTCGTCATCTTGACTCCAGCAGATGATCAACTGATGTTAATTAAGATGAAGACATTAAAAGTGATGCTTTTACGCACTCAATACACCATACTACAAAAGGTTTCAGTGATAAAAGAACAAGACAACAAGTCTGCTACTACAAGTCTGTTTGTTTTGGAGAGGAAGAGACCTCTGTGGATAATTTTGCTCCCATTAAAAACCTCCTGAACAATGAACACTGAAGGAATCATAACCAGGAAAAGTTTAAGCTGGTTGCAATCTGCAGTCCTCACTGCTAGATGCCACTAAATCCCCTTAAATCTTACACATTGTGCCTTTAAGTAAAGGAAATAAATACTTCTTCCACCATTGCTAGTGGCTGTGGGAGGCTGCACTTCGCCACAGAAAATGCTATCATGGTGGTAACCATTATAGCAGCATTTAAAGCGCTCCTGTGCAGCCGCATCGAGCCGCTAGCATGACTCTTGACTCCTAGTCTTTTGTTCTAAAGTCAATAACCATGACTTTGGCTTTAGAAATGCTCAGTGTCAGAAAGTGATCATCACACCACCGCTGACCACGAGACCATGTGATGACTCACGTCCATAAAACAGAATAACAACAGCTGTTTCATCTGGGATCAAATCTGGCCATGTAACTTCCAGGCATTGTTCACTCTTGTTAGTTTTAACCAATGGTGGAACAATTTCAGATCCTTAAGTAAAAGTACTAATACCACGCAGTGAAAATGCTCCACTACAAGTTAAAGACCTGCATTTAAAACCTTACCAAAGTAAAAGTACTCGCAGTGAAGTAAATCTGTATATCTATACATGATATTTTTTTTATTAATATTACTGCTTCATTCATCTGTTTGTTGGATTTTCCTGCTTTACATACAGTTGGGTAGCTTAATCTACAGTAATGCATCATATTCTATCAGATCATCATATGTTTGTAGCGTGTCTGTCCTGTGAGAACCACGTTTCTCTAAAAAGTCGACTGATGCAGCACGCCACTTCCTGGACAAGCTCAGGGCTCTGCCAACATGCCCTCTGGCATCAGTCACCTCCCCAAAGAAGCCAGATGAGATCGTAGTGAGTTGTGGTTCTCCCAAAACAAGACAGATGCCCAAGAGCTAACACTTGGCTTATGCTGGCACTGGGAATCAGTCACCCTCAGCTCGGCGGGCACTCATTCATTGCTATGAAAGTTACTTAATGGCACATGTAGCCAAAAAAATTAACTTCCCAGGAAAAAAAATACCCACATCTTCCACATCGGTGGGTCCATATAGCAGGTGCACTACAGACTTTTGCCAGCATAGCAGCTAACTTCCAGTTAGCCGCCCGCTAACATGAATGTGGATAAAATACTTAAATCGTACAGCTCAGGCTCTTGGAAAGATGTTGGACTGAATGGATGAAATTCCATAGTGAAACATGTCATTTGACGAGGGTTGCTACCAGGCCCCCAGGAACGCTGCTCAGCCTTGCAACCAAGTCGCCGCTTGTGGTATTGCAGCGAAAAAATCCCCAGCAGCCCAAAAAGCAATTTTCCCCATAGACCATCATTATAAAAGAGACGTCTGTAAAACTTTTGACAGGTCACCTCAAACTGCAAACAAGGTCAGTTATGACTCCATTCAATTTCAATTCAATTCAATTTTATTTAAAAAGCCCAATATTACAAATCACAACTTGCCTCACAGGGCTTTACAGCATACAACATCCCTCTGTCCTTAGGACCCTCGCAGCAGGTAAGGAAAAACTCCCTTTAACAGGGAAAAAATGGTAGAAACCTCAGGAAGAGCAACTGAGGAGGGATCCCTCTTCCAGGACGGACAGACGTGCAATAGATGTCGTACAGAACAGATCGACATGATAAACAGTAATCCGTATGACACAATGAGACAGAGAGAGAGAGAGAGAGAGAGAGAGAGAGATGCAGGACAGACGGTAATGACAGTAGCTTACAACAACATTAATCAAAGTAATAATATTATAATTATAATTCTAGCTGTTGTGGTACAATATGTTGAAAGTATATATTAATATCTGATAGTATACATGTGTGACAATAATCATATGTGTATAATAACAGTAGAAGTATGACTAATGACTAATGATGGCAGCAGCAGCAGGAGGCATCTGGCAGGACCA
>NC_065514.1:5848351-5922915 GCF_006386435.1 Epinephelus moara
TCTACTTTTGGAGACTTTAGGGACCACGAGTAACCCTGCGTTCTCAGAGCGCAGTGTTCTGGTGGGATAATATGGCACTATGAGCTCTCTAAGATATGACGGAGCTTGACCATTTAGAGCTTTATAAGTTAACAGTAGGATTTTAAATTCAGTTCTGGATTTTACAGGGAGCCAGTGCAGAGAAGCTAAAACATGAGAAATGGAGGTTTTATATTTGTAACACTTTCCTGGAGCTGAGAAAAGCTATTTAGATATCCGTGATGTCATTACAATGTAAAGTTTATGAGCCAAGCGGGAACTCCCAGTCAGGGCCAGCGCCTCTCTACAGAGACCTATGTTGCATATTCAGTGGGCCACATACTGTGGAAGTAAGCTCACAAGCTAGAAACTGTTTTTGGCGTATGCACCGTGTGAGCAAATCCATTGGCTGAATAGATGCCATCTTGGGACCTGCAACCTGAAAAGTTGGACATTTTAACATGGGGGTCTATGAGGATTGACTTGCTTTTGGAGCCAGCCTCAAGTGGCCATTAGAGGAAATAAAGGTTTTGGCACTTCTGTGTCGGCTTCATTTTTCAGCCCTGGAGGATAACTCCTGGTCGTACCAGAGGAAATGAGGCTGCAGCAACAAAACCCCTGAGTGTGTGGACTTAAAGTTACATACACTTTCTTTAAACTACAAATAGTTTGTACAACTACCCAGGGAAACAACATCTGTTATTGTATTGTGCCCACATGGTTTACGACCTCATGTTAAGCCTACTTCTCATGTCTTTGCGGTTCCTAGTAGGAGGCAAGTAGAGATCCTGGTGTCTATTTTTCTATTCAAAAGAACTGTGGAGCCTCAGCTTGTTTCAATTGTCTTTAAAGAGATGTTTTCCATCATTTAGTTTCTTCACTGAGGTCTAACCCACATCTACTGGACTCTGAGTCACTCTCTAGTCTCCTAGTCCCTCCACGAACAACTGCAAAACCAGAGTATAATGCCCTTCTTTAATTTTGTTTCCTTCCTTTCTTTTCTCCATTTTAGGAATGTCACATGTGGCAGATGCTCCTCCCCTCTGCTTAGAGATGGGTGAGGGGAAAAGGGGGTGAAGGGCCATGAGGGAGAGATGTGACTGAGGAGTATGTGGGAGAGTATAGGAGGGAGGTGTGTGGCTCTGCTGCTGCTGCTGGAGAAAATCCACTCCAGACAGATGCATTTCCTCTGCTCCAGCACGACCGGGAGGCTGCTTTAAAACTTCCAGCCCACAACATTTTCTTCCTCTCTCCACGCTGACTCGCCACCAGAGAGGAGGAAGCTCTCTAGACCTCTGCAAGCTCATCCTTTTGTTCTCTGCATTTCTTTCATGTCTTATGAGACTTCCTGAGGACCTCAAGAGAAGCTGAATCTCTGCATCTGCGGGTCAGATGTTAGTTACTGTGCGTGCAAAGTTGTTTTTACAGCTAGTTTAAGATTCTGGAGTACTTCTGGTCTGTTTCATCCCAGTCTGTGTTGAGTTTTTACCGGAGGAATGAGGGCTGAGGTGCTGGTCGTCTGGGTTGGTTTGACATTGTGCTGTGCTCTGGTCTGCGCTCAAGAAGATGTGGAGGAGAACAAACTCTCCAGAGGTGGGATTCAGGTGAGGGAAACACGAGGACTGGTCAAGAACAGGAGAAAGGGGGAGGAGGGGGACGCTGAAATGTCAGATGAGCCGGCTGAAGTGGTGGAAGAGAAGACAAAACCAAAGAAGAAGAAATCACCTGAGGAAATTGAGGCAGGTAAGAAGGAGCTGATACAGACATAAAGTCTGCTCTTCAGATGATGTTAACTGGGTTGAATTTAAGCATCCAAGGGAATAAATGTGCAGATTTTCTTGACCTTTCCTGGCCTCTGCTCTGCAGCCAAGACACTGAGGATACACAGACAGGAAAGACTGCCACCAGTCTCTGAGGCAGGAAAACATTTGGTTTGAACTCTGTTATCTTGTGTCTCTGGCTCCAGCTTTCTGTCTGAACCCTTTGTCTCTAACTTCCACATGTTAAAGCCTTATGTGTTCCTCACATGATCCATAACAGCAGAAGGAGTTGGGGGGTTTGTTTTGCTGAAAGTGATTCAGAGATGACGGGGCAGAACCTTGCAGTTGGTGGTCTGACATTTTCTTGGCAGCCTGACCACACCGCTGTTAACATGACCTGCTCTGCTGTGCCAGGTCGAGAACACAACCATAAAAGTTTTAGGGGCTTGTTTTGTCCAGCAACATGATCAGAGAATGAGCTTTTACAGCGTCGAGTGGCGTCTGTGCCTCAATTATGTCTCAAGAAAAAGACACATCTGTGAGAAATACAAAGCCTGAGTAGCTGGAGAAATATTTCCACTACGATTTTCCATAAGTGAGCAGACAGGATTTATGAGACGGCCCACTTTCAGTAGCATCGATGCAAATGATGCTCTGAACTTTCCGCTGCATGAAGCAAAACCGCATGCCTTAGCAGCCAGAGCTTTTCATGTGTGGCTGATTTGAGTTACATAAAAGGCCATAATTAACTAAACCTGAGACCCAAAACAGTTTTTCATTTCTCTCAAAGCTTTGTTTATCCAGAGAAGGCTTTGCTGAGCATGCAATATCTTTATCAGCCCTGTTTCACAGTCAGATTTACAAATCTCCAACCCTAGAATTAAGGAATGAATGTTGTTATCTTGTGTTTACTCTGAGAAAATGTGCTGTATGCATGGCTGGAAAATGTGTAATTGGGTCTCTACACTCTGGACCCAAACCTAAAAGTTCCCATTAAATCTAGACTGCAGGCAGGAACTTTTTTGAAGGTCGAAGAAGCCCCTTTTTATTCTGTCTGCACTGCCAAAACTAAGACCTATCATAGGTCTTAACAACACCATTTTGAGGGGCTTTTTAAGCCCCTATTTCATAGTAGGTACTCTGCCAGCAAAAGAGGAACCTTTAGTGACATAAGTGTACGGTGAGAACTCAAACACAGTCAATGGAGCACCGGTAACCGCCATTTTAAGGGAAAAAAGTAAGACAACAAGGTCAAATGGACCTACAGTGAACTCCAGGCTTTAATGAGCATGTATGCTACGGGGGAAATACAGCACAAGTTTGACTCGCCAAAGCGAAATAGGCATAGGCTGGCCTATATCACTTCAGCGTTCCTATTTGTGGTGCGAATGCAAACTGAAAAACAGCCCTTGAATGTGTTCTCAGGGCAGCTCCCCAGTGAGAAGGTTCTCTGAGGGAGTCCCCAGAAGTGTTTGGTCCCAATACGCCTGATATGTTTGCCTGATATCAGACAGAATTGTCAACTCGTTATACTCCATGTTGGTGAAGATTCTCAGTCATCCAGGTCATGGTAATCGTAAGTGCCATATGGTAGGCGACTGGACTTGAGTTTCTTGAAGACGTGTCGCCTCTAATCCAAGAGGCTTCTTAAGTTCTAACGGACTGGTACGGAGTCACAGGCTTGAAACTCTGTGTGGGTGTGAACCCTTACAGAGTCGTTGAGGTCACGTGAGTCGTTGACCCACCATCATGTGTAACACATGATGGCACATTTTCATCTTCAGTCTGACAATGTGTCCACTTTAACTGGTTGCCAAGGATAAGGGCGATTCAATTTTCTCTAACCAATCACTAGAAACCAACATGAATCTAGGAACATTTTACTACAAGTCCACAGTGATGCGTAGCCATGCCAACGTATTGGTTTCATCAGGGTATCAGGAGTGGAGCGGAATCAAGATAAAACCAACTATAATGTCAGGCAATACTGAGAAGACATGTCAATAAAGAACAGCCTTGATAGCAGCATTATCTTGTCTATAGTGCTTGTCATTCTGGTGCACAGCTTGGCAGCTCCATGGCGCTCATTGGATCAGTTGTTCTTCAAACAAGAAATGTCTTGTTCAAGAAACAATGCCAGAGAAATCAGTCAACACAATGGACTAGGCAGATTCAAAGGTCTGGACCCAGGCAAGACTTTATGCCCAGAGCCCCAAAAACCAGCCAGTACTTCTTCAGTCTCAGAACTCATCAGCTACCATCTTAAAGCCTCCAGGGGTGAGGGACATTATTTCGGGCTGAGCCAGTGTAACCAGCGGACACCAGGGCAAAGACTTCCTCTTCCACACATCCATCATTTTGGTTAATCTCTATAAACAGATAACGGAATATGAATACAGATACAGTACATTAAAAAAAAGCTAATATAAAGCTAAGTCATTGTCAGACAGAGCCATTGGGTTCCAAGACTGCATTCCAGCCAATGCGTTCTGCCTCCCTACACGGACTGTTAACGTGCCGTTCAAACATAACGACTCATGATACTTGGATAATGGAAACCAGAAACTTCCGATAGCGAATTCTTGTCCTGTCACCTACAAGCTCTACATTCGTATACAGACATCCAGCATAGTGGCTCAGGAGGTAGAGCGGGCCATGGTAAATGGGAAATGGACTGCACTTGTTAAGCGCTTTTCTAACCTTTCAACTACTCAAAGCGCTTTTACACTTCATGTCACATTCACCCATTCACACACGGTCACACACTGGTGGCTGAGGCTACCGTACATGTTGCCACCTGCTACTCAGTAACCATTCACACACCCTCACACATCAATTGAACAGCCATTGGGAGCAATTTGGGGTTCAATATCTTGCCCAAGGATACTTCGACATGCAGACTGGAGGAGCAGGGGATTGACCGCCGATCTTCCAATTAGTGAATGACCCGCTGTACCTCTGAGCCACAGTTGTCCAGACTAATTAGAGGATCAGCGGCTCAATCCCCAGGTCCTGCAGTCTACATGTCGAAGTACCCTTGAGCAAGATACTGAACCTCAAATTGCTTGCGATGGCTGTTCCATTGGTGCAAGAGTGTGTGTGAATGGCTACTGAGTACCAGGTGGCACCTTGTACAGTAGCCTCGGCCACCAGTGTGTGACTATGTGTGAATGTGACTCAGTAGTGTTTAAGTGCTTTGAGTGGTCAGAAGACTAGCAAGATTCTATACAGGTGCATGTCTATCTGCCGTTTAACACAGATTCACTCGGGACTTTTAATTCTAAATTTTTATATACAAGAAAAATTGCACAGCCCACACCGGATCAATGTCCTCTTTAGCATTTTCATTTACTTACATGTACTTCTGACATACATTTATTCTGTTTTATTTGTCGGTCAGTTAGTATATGTTGAGATATCTCATTTTGGACCAAAGTGGTGGACAGACTGAGTGTTTTGTGATAGAATTTAGTTGTTAAAGATTTTATCACAGAGTCGACTACAAGACATGGCTGTGGGTTACCAAACACTAGACATGCAGTGAACCTGGGACTTTTGGGGCTAGCTGTGCCTATTTGGTAATCCTGCGTTGCTTGTATTTTACCATCACATCATTTTGCAAAGAAAGCATTTGACATAAAACCATAATTGTGTCTGAGAAACCAAAACAGGAAAAAGTTTTGTAGACCTCAGCATATAATACACATGTTGTACAATGCTGTTTCTGTGTACAGTCACAGAAAGAAAAGGTGACTGACAGTAATGAAAGGTGGCTGCAGTACAGTGGGGGTGAGTAATGGGTTGGCAGAGAGGGACTGTTGTGTTTAAGGACCAGCGGAACATCAGGAAACATGTCTAGCAGAAGAAAACAAGCCGCCCTCTGTGTCTGCGTTGGAGTCTGATGATGGTTGCATAACGAAGGTGGATTAAAAACCCTAAAGCCCGACGCTCTTTGAAGATCTCCCCCCTGTAATGTTCTACGTAGTTTAACATGAAACCAACTATTCTATACTTTTAAGTCCGTAAGAAGTTTCTCATCAGACAGTTGAGGAGGTGTAATGTGACACTGAGGCTGATTGAAGGTTCTGAGATCGCCTCCATCCATCTGTTAGTGTGTCTGTTAACCTCATAGATCTTCAGAGGTTGGAAACTAAAGGCTGGGTTTGAAGGATATTTACTTTGCACAAACAATACATGCTGGATTGTTTCTCAATGTTTGTGAACAAATGAATTTGATGAGTTAAGTGAACAATCAGCTCTTCATTTTCTCAAACAAGACTTGATCTCGTGATTTCAAGTTCTAAACATGTGAACAAATCCTAATTAAAACTTGCAAACAGAACTAACCACTTCACTGTCTTGGCTGACACGCCTTTTCAGCGTCACGTGGAGGTCGGGTACGGTGTCTGTGGAGTGGCAGACCGGGGTGGCGGTTCCCATTTTTAAAAGAGGGGACCGTAAGGGTGTGCTTCAATTACAGGGGTAACACACTGCTCAGCCTCCCAGGGAAAGTTTGGTCCAGGGTGCTGGAAAGGCGACTCCAACCAACTGTCGAACCTTGGGGTTGGGAGTTGTTGCCCCAAGCGAGGGAGTTCAAGTATCTTGGGGTCTTGTTTGCTTATGCAGTGATGTGGGCGCTGTGCCGGACCGTCGTGGTGAAGAGGGAGCTGAGCCAGAGGGCGAAGCTTTCGATTTACCGGTCCATCTACGTCCCAGCTCTCAACTATGGTCATGAGCTCTGGGTAATGACTGAAAAGAATGAGGTCACGGATGAAGTGGCTGAAGTGGAGTTTCCTCCATGGGGTGGCTGGGCTCAGCCTTAGAGATAGGGTGAGTGGAGCCCCTGCTCCTTTGTGTCGAAAGGGGTCAGTTGAGGTGCTTCGGGCATCTTATCAGGGTCCTCCTGGGCGCCTCCCGTTATAGGTTTTTTGGGCACGTCCAACTGGTAGGAGGCCCCGGGGCAGACCCAGAACATGCTGGAGGGATTACCCATCTGATCTGGCGTGGGAACGCCTTGGGGTCCCCCAGGAGGAACTGGAAAGCGTGTGACCTGCTTCGGATAAGTGGTTGAAAATAGATGGATGGGCTTTCTTTCAGAGAGTGAGATGGCAAGATCGACATCACCCTCATGTCTGTATTAAGTAGAGAGCTGTGACTGGAAGCAGGGAAAACAGTTAGCCTGGCTCTGTCCAAAGTTAAAGAATGCACCAAATTGCACCCTCAAAGCTCACTTATTAACATGCAGAATCTTATTTATTTAACCATACATGAACAGAAAACAGGAACAATCTGTGTTTAATCTGGCTATAGAACTATTTCTTGGCGAACAACATCCAGGGGTAGCGACTGTGTGCAGCCTCTTGTTGAAGTCTTTGGTTGAAATTTGATGCTTAGAACAAAAACATACATTTTTGAGGGGGATTTTTTACAGATAAAAGAAACTTGGATTTGATATAGTTTTGCTGTTGTTAAAAGTGGTTCAATTTGTTTGCTGTCCACTATGGAGGCAAGAGAGAAAAACTAAGCTTTCTTCACAAATTCAACATAACATGACATCACTAATTGCTTCACAAATGGTCCATTTGTGGGTGAAGTATTCCTTTAATCAAACTGATTTAATTTTTGTCATTCTCCCAGGAGGTAAAAACACTCCTCTCACTCCGCCATCAAATCAAACTCTGTCTGCTCTTATGTAACGACTCCGTCATGTTTGTACAGTGCTGACTGTCAAAGGAACACCTGTGGAGATTATTAGGCCTTGGCAATGGTCTCCACTCTGAGTGCTTTCTTGTTTGGTGTCAGACCAAGACAAACCAGTGAACTGGCCAAACTCTCCGTCAGAACCAGGTTCTGCTGCGTTTATGTGTTAGGGACGTCTGTCTGTCTGAGTTGTAACTTGTTTTATAGGTGCAGTGTGACGTTTGCTGCAAATGCGTCTGTACGAACATAAAAAGAAGAAAGACAGTAAAAGTTCATGTAGCAATGAAATGTTTAAAAAAGCTTCAAAGCAGCTTTATGTGCCATACTCTCTTTCAGACATATATACACACATATTTTACACTGGCTTCAAATAACTGGTTGTTTTTCTCTTTTGACTCATCTCTCTGAAGCCAGAGCAAAGAAAGCAGCAGAGAAAGAAGCCAAAGCAAAGAAGCAGAAAGCCCCAAAACCCACTAAAAAGCCCAAAGCCCCAAAACCCACCAAAAAACCAAAAGCACCAAAACCCACAAAGAAGCCAAAGGCGCCCAAAGCCACCAAGAAACCGAAGGTGATGACCACAGTGCGGCCGGATACCAAGAATCCCTCTCTGGACGAGGAGGAGGAGAGGCTGCTGATTGAACTGGGCTGGGGCACACGTATGTACACAACATTATACTCATGGTTGCAACTTCTCTGTCTGTGTTTGGTCTGATGGGATGGTGGGATTACAGACCTTTTAACTCTGTAACTTGATCTTTGCAGTGATTCGACCTGCGACCCCAAAGGGATGGGAGGAGCCTGTCGAGCCGGGCCTGGGTGAGACTTTTCAACGGTCACTGAACCAGTTTTACTGCTCACTTAAAATGTAAAGCTTTAGTCATAAAAGTTAGACGAGAGCAGAAACTTTATCACGGTTAAAACTCTAACGACATGTTTCCATCAAACAAACAAATATTCCTAATATTCCTGAGATTCAAAGGGACTAAGTCATTTACTCAAGTACTCTATTGAAGTACAAGTCGAGGTCATTTTAATTTACTAAAGCATTCTCATTTTAAGCTACTTTATACTTCTACGACACTACATTTATTTGATATCTTAAGTTATTTGCAGATTTAGATTTATAATACAAAATATAATCATAGAGAAATTATGATGTATTATTATAGATTAAAATAAAACTAATTGATCCTCAGGGGGACATTCACAAGCTACCTAGCGGTATAGAAATTCATTAAAATGAGCACCACCTTCATCAGCTGCAACATTAAAGTGATGACCATATTAAAGGGATAGTTTGGATTTTTTTTTTTGAAGTGGGGTTGCATAGTCAGTAGCCTCTTTTACACTGCCAGATTTTCGGTGAACGTTGGGCCGTTTTGCCAGCAAGCTGCGAGCATTTAGACACACAGAGCTGGATTGGCGAGTTGATCCGAAGTGTCCATTTTTCCGCCTTGTAGGGTAGTCGGAGCCCATTTAGTTTAAACAGACTGAGGCAACCTTCTGCAACGAGAGGGGCTGTTGATGATGCCACACGTGCGACCCACTGGTGGTGGATAAACAGGAAACAGCTGAAAGCAGGAATGAGCAGCTAGTAGCACGAGGGAAACACAAACCTGACAGACACTGTAAAGATGAGCAACTGGGGAGACAAGGAATTGCGCGCCCTCCTTGTCCTCGCAAACGAAGAGGCCATTAACCGTCAGATGACGGGGACGGTGAAGAACGGGCCAACTTACGAGAGAATCGTTAAAGGACTGACCAGCCGCTGCTTCCCTCCCACGTCACTGTTTACGTCACACGCTGAGCTACATGTTTTGTTATTTGCTCACGCCCCCCATTGCCCCGAAAAAGGCGCGTTCTGTATAAACAAAAGTAGGTAGGCGACATTTTGCTGCACTCCCCGATTTTTTGTTTTTATACTGCCAATGCTGAAAAAAGACTGATTGGGCTTTCCTGCAAATTTGCACAATTCCTGTTTAAAAAGGGCTAGTGTATTACATACAGTAGATGTCAGTCAGCACGCCCCCAGTTTGGAGAAGCAGGCATAGGACCACATGAAAGCTTAGCAATTTACTGCTGTGGACGGGGGCAGCAGCAAAATGCGTTTTAACCACCTAAAAAATATCTGTATCAGTTTAAGTGTACGCTATATTTAGATTTTCTTCACTGCTTTTCTTGCTGTCAGACAGAGATTTTCAACAGTAAACTTAAGCTGTAACTATGCTCTCCTCAAAGCCAGACTCCACTGAGAAAAACAATAATTTAAAATTGCAGAACACAGAAGCTGCTGGCCTACTGCTGTTTCAATTAGTTAGTTTGTTTGTGTTACTGTGTGACTTTGGTGTTTTAAAGCAGCAGAACCCTCAGCTTGAAGAGAGACAGAGCAGGGTCCCCTTACCACATATATAGAATTGAGTTGCCTATCTAACTTTTCCTACAATAACATGTAGGGCAGCCTGAAGAGCAATGAATACATACACCTTTATATGGTGCATACCAACTAAGCTATTAGAATAATAATTACTGACAGATTAATATATTTAACCTAACAGTAAACCTGTCATCATACTGTAAATAAAATGGGTTGGATTTTTCAGACATATTTTAATCTTTGAAAAACAAAAAGAAAGAAAGAAATTCTCAAACAATAATTTGATGGACACCCTGCAGTAACTCTAAGGACCCCCAATTGGGACTGCCGATGCCCTGTTGAAGACCCATGTTTTAAAGGGTTAGTTTGGATTCACCAAAATCACGCAACACAAACAAATTAATGGATCGAGGCAGCGACAGACCAGCAGCTCCCGAGTTCTGCAAGCTAGAATGACTGTTATTGTCAATGAAGTCTGGTGGCTTTGAAGAGAGCATAGACTGGGAGCTGAAGCTGTTTACGACTTCCAAGGTAAAGAGGTGAAAATATTTTAAATATAGCATAGACCAAAACTGATATTGATTTTTTTAGGTGGCTTAAATATGTTTTGCAGCTGCCTCCATACTCCAGCCTGCTTCTCCAAACTGCGGGCATGCTGACTGACATCTACTGTAGCTAGAACACTGACCATGGATAAAAACCTCATAAACCCCCTATTCAAAAAATCTGAACTATCCCTTTAATGCGTCAATGATTACAATCCAAAGAAATACTGTAACATGTATTTCTTAAAATGGGCTATTCTGCCTAATGAGCACTTTTGGTACTGTATGTATATTTTGATGCTAAAACCTTTGTACTTTTTCTTAAATATTTCTTTGAAGCTATAAAACTAATGACTTCCTTGTCTCTTTTTATGCAGTCAAGAAGCCAACACCTCCAACAAAAACCCGCAGTGAGCTCGACGCCGACTACTGGGATGCCGGACGTACGTTTTTTTCATCAACATGCACTCATTCAGAGCCAAAAGTTTTATGAAGCCTTTTATGACGAAGCTTAAAGGGTTCCAGTGGGTTAGTGGGGCTGTGACATTTTATACAGAAAAGAACATGGAGGAACATGTTTAGTATTTAGATGTTTTCAACGGGCAAATAAAGAGACAGTCTACTGGGTAAAGACTATAATTTTAAAGGAGGGAATGCACAGTAGAATCTTTTTTCCTGCAGCTTTATTTCCCCTGTAATGACAGTGGACTTCTGTGGTGATAAATGTGCTGCTGTGGAGTTTCTTGTTTGTTTGATGGGAGAGGTACTGCTGAAAAATGATTATAACACAGTATTTGCTGTGCAGGTGATATCCGGCCTGGTGGATACCCTGATAACAAGAAAGCCACGACTACTGAGGTCATCATGTATATACCAGGTATTTTTTAATTCTTTGTATATGACGAGTTAAGAGATTAAAGTTTGTAAAAACACGCATGATGAATTTTGGTTTCATGTAAAGAGTCTCACAATTGTTTATTTCAGATACTTTTTGTTTGCTTATGTGTACCTATATCTCCACATACTTCGAGGGGTCATCATGGATTAAAGAAAAGTCTATAATCATGTATGTGCTTCTGTTTCAGAGGAAACCACCGCCCCATATATCGGCCCCTGGTATGAAGAGTATGATTACGCCGACTGTACGTCCATTATTACGATAACTTCCCATCAATAACTTAATATGCTGCAGTTCTTGGTTGTAGCAGTGTGATGAGTTGTTCTGTGTCTCTGATTCTGTCTTTACAGTGGCTGCTAAGAAACAAGAAGAAGAGGAGGAGAGGGCCCGAAAAGAAAAGGCTGAAAAAGGTTTTTAATTTAAACTTTTACGGGAAGTTGAGTGGATTAATCCACTGCTGAAAATAGCCCTCAACAAATGCTACAAATTCTAAAACATGAACGCGTCACACAAGATTCAAGATGGCACCCAAGATTAGTGTCACCAATACAGTATCTGGCCAATTTCTCCCTTTCTGTTCTTGTTTTGATGTTGAGTAATGGCCCGAAGTGTTTTTATTATGATATATTTTTCATTATGATGTCAGAGTGAAGTTGACCTTTGACCTTTTGGATATAAAATGTCATATCCTCATCATTTTCTTCTATTATAGATAGGTGTGAAATTTTGTCATAATTAGTGTATGAATTCTTGAGTTACGGCCAAGGTCACAGTAATCTTGACTTTTGACTACCAAAATCTAATCAGTTCATCATTGAGTCCAAGTTGATGTTTGTGCCAAATCCGAAGAAATTCCCCAAAAGTATTACTGAGATATCGCATTCATGAAAATAAAACAGATGTAGGATCACACTGTCCTTGACCTGTGGCCACCAAAATCTAATCAGTTCATTGTTGGGTCCAAGTTGATGTTTGTGCCAAATTTGAAGAAACGCCCTACAGGCATTCCTGAAATATTGCATTCATGGGAATGAAACAGACACTGGGTTACAGTGACTTTGACCTTTGACTATTAAAATCCAATCCGTTCATCTTTGAGTACAAGTGGATGTTTGTGCCAAATTTGAAGAAATTCCCTACAGATCCCTTGAGATATTGCGTTCATCAGACTGACGGACAGACAACCAGAAAACATGATGCCTCCTGCCATAGCTATTGCCGGTGTGGCGGCATAAAAATAATCCTACAGACAAGTTCTGTCTGTGAATGCAAAGCCAGAAAAGGTCACAGACACCTTGACCTTGGACCACCAAAATCAAAATTAGTTCATTATCGAGTCCAAGTGGATATTTGTGCTAAATTTGAAGAAATTCCCTCAAGACATTCTTGAGATATCGCGTTCACAAGAATGAGATGGATCAGGTCACAGACACCTTGACCTTCGACCACCAAAATCCAAGTGGACGTTTGTGCCAAATTTAAGGAAATTCCCTCAAGGCCTTCATTAGATATCGTGTTCTCGAGAATGAGACAGACACAGGGTCACACTGACCTTGACCTTTGACCCCCAGATCTAATCAGTTTATCCTTGAGTCCAAGTGGACATTTGTTTCAAATTTGAGGAATACCCTCAAGGCCTTCTTGAGATATGGCGTTAATGATAGCGAGGCGGACCAGGTCACAGTGACCTTTAAACACTTAATTCTAATCAGTTCGTCCATCACTCCAGGTGGATGTTTGAGCCAAATTTGAAAAAAAAAAAAAAAAAAAAAAACTCTGAAGGCATTCACAAGAATGCGACGAATGAATAAATAGATGGACAAATCAAAACATATTGCCCCTAGCTAAGGCTATCGCCGAGGCAGAGACATAAAAATGAAACTATATATTTGTGTTTTTAAAGATTTACGTCATAGGAACCAATGGGCCTGGAGCTGAGGACTACAGAAAGGAATTCACAAACTAATGAGAGACATACTCACATTTCATTGGTCTTGGTATTTTCACGAGTTTGCTGACGATATGAAAATTATAAACCAGAGTTATTTTTATTCCAAATTCTTCAGTGGTTTGTTATTATTGAGAATGATAAGGAAAATAGAGAGGGATAAAATAGAGGGGCAAGGACGGATTTCTAACGGCTGCTTTGTTGTGGACTGTTACGTAAACCTCTGAGACCAGCTGTCTGATGTTATGATGATATCAAGAGGCAGGAGGGAGGCGGCTGAAAAGATCAGTTTGATAACTGCGTCTCAAAGTCTTACACACCATTTTGGTATTTCCTGTAAAATCAAATAAAACAGTTACAAAACTCCACTTTAAAGTCCAGAGTGTTCGCCAAGAACAGCGCTGAAGGTATTAGCTCACACAGACTGGACTGACCCATATTTTGGACAGGAAACATGAGGAATGTATGAGTGGAAATGAAGGTGCACTGTACAAGCACATATGGAAATATTTTGTGTGTGGCTGGAGAGTGAATACATGTTTTGACACATGTTGTTTTCTCATTACGCCTCTGAAGCTGAGCGGCTGAGGAAGAAGTGGGAGGAGGAGGAAGAGGAGAGACTGAGGCAGCTCGCAATACCTGTTGAACCTAAAAGTAAGAGAAGTGCTGAAGTTGTTTCTCAATTTTTAAATTCTGAAATTAAAGACTGTCTCACCATGGTGCAGTTGTAAATCCACTGAGCCTTTTGTTTAACGACTACTTTGTCTTTAACAACATGTTTTACTGCGACACATTAAACAGAAAAAAGCTCCTGTCAGACTCGTTAGCGGCCGCTCTGCTGCCTCAAGAATGAAGCCAGCGAGTGTTTTGAATCAGAGTGTTTTTCTGGAACGTTAAACAAATCCTGTTTGTGTTTGCCTTTCCACTCAGAGTGTCCTCCTCTGGGCCTGGAGTCTCACCGGGTGGAGGACGACCAGCTGCTGGCTTCCTCTCAGTCTCACCACGGCTTCACGGCTCAGAGGGGACGACTCAACATGCAGGTAGACGTCCAACACAACTACTAAGAACTACTTTACTGGGAAAATGGGGTGTCTACTCTCAAAGCAGTTATGTATGGAATAGGTCAATATTAAATAAATAAATACATAAATAATATAAATGCCTATGAAATAAATTCAAGAATACATAACTACGAATATATAAATGAGTCAGTATATTTCAAAAAATAATTATCATTAATCATAGCTTTATACCATAAATCCACTTTTATGAATTTCAGGGGACTTTTATTTAATAGTTTTACATTTATTTATTTTAGGGGACTTTATTTCATCGTTTTACATTTTTTTTTATTTTAAGGGAATATTATTTCAGATTTCCAAATGTACTTCTTACTTCTAGAGACTTTTATTTCATAGTTCTACTTTTCTTTTTTAATTTCAGGGGACTTTTATTTCAGAATTCCAAATGTATTTATTTTAGGGGACTTTTATTTTATTATTTCACATTTATTTATTTTAGGGGACTTTTATTTTATTATTTCATATTTATTTATTTTAGGGGACTTTAATTTCATATTCAAAATTTTTCTATTTTAGGGCACTTTTATTTCACAATTTCACATTTATTTATTTATCCTGTCTTTTATGACACAATTATACATTTATTTATCTTAGGGGACTTTATTTCATCATTTTACATTTTTTTATTTTAAGGGAATATTATTTCAGATTTCCAAATGTACTTCTTACTTCTAGAGACTTTTATTTCATAGTTCTACTTTTTTTTTTTTAATTTCAGGGGACTTTTATTTTGTTATTTCATATTTATTTATTTTAGGGGACTTTTATTCCATATTCTAAATTTTTCTGTTTTAGGGCATTTGTATTTGACAATTTCACATTTTAGGGGGCTTTTATTTTATGTCACAATTTCACATTTATGTATATATCCTGTCTTTTATTACACAATTATACATTTATTTATTTTAGGGGACTTTAATTTCATAATTACAAATTAATTTATTTTAGGGGACTTTAATTTCATAATTCCGAGGGTCTGGTCCTAGACTGCACTGACTTTTTTTTTTTTTTTTTTTTAGTTTACTGTTTGTCAGACCACAAATGAGACAAGAATGAGCTGGTGTTGTTTGGGTGTTAATCTGTGAGATGACCACACCCCATTCATTTGAAAATAAGAAACAGAAATTAAAAAGTGAAATAAACGTGGAATTATGAAATAAAAGACCCCTAAAATAAACATAGTGCTTTTAAAAAAATGTTCAGTTTTAAAATAAAAACATACAACATTCATTTATTAACTGAATTGTATTGACTCATTAATATTTATATTTCTTTAAATATATTTATTGCCTCATTTATGTATTGCAGGATTGATTCCATAGGCATATTTATATATCTTTTAGGTATTTTTTGTATTTATTGATATAATATTGAAATAAATGGCATTCCATAATTATCTGATGTGAGTTTGGATGAAAAACTGGGCCTAAGAAATATTGTGTTTGGGTGCAGGGCACTGATGATGAGGAGGATCTGTACGGCGGTGCGTGGTGTGCAGAGCCAGAGGAGACTAACCACTGGTTTGAAGTGGATGCCCGGCGAGAGGTGGAGTTCACTGGGGTCATCACTCAGGGAAGAAACTCGGAGCAAATGTGAGTCTAAACTCCACCTCAGAACATGCACGCATTGATGTTACTGTGATTTATTGTCTTAGCATTTTCTGTATGTGAGTGTCATTGGACTGTGGACGCCAATTACTGCAGGAAAACAGAGATAATAGATGTAATACTTTCTTATAATTTTGACATCCCATATTTTTATTTTTCTTCTCCTGGCAGAAATGAGCTTCCATACAGATTAGTACAAATACAAACTTATAAATCTAATTTTCTATCCAGGGAGGATTTTGTGTCGTCCTACTACGTGGCCTTCAGTAACGACAGCCGTGATTGGACTACACTGCATGACGGCTACGCTGAATGGGTGAGTGGAAATGAAATTAAAATATACAAATGAAGTGATAGCTGATCTTCAACGGAAAGACTTACATGTGTGATCCTCTCCTGCAGTTGTTCTACGGGAACGTGGACAGGGACACGCCGGTGATGAATCAGTTTGCTGCGCCCATGGTGGCACGCTACATCCGCATCCTGCCTCAGAGCTGGAACGGCAGCTTGTGTCTCAGAGCTGAGATCCTGGCCTGTCAACTACCCAGTCAGTATCACACACAACAACATCACACCACTTGACTCCTGTCTCAGGAGTAAACATCTCTTTAAGCCACTGGGAATCTGAGTTTTAAGTGTTTCACAAGCTTTTCAAAGGTTTCATGACCTCATGAGTCACTGAGTTTTCTCATTCCTTACAGGAATATGTCATCCTGTTCTGGAAGAAAAAGAGTCTATTTCACAATACGAACTTCATAACCTCTGTGTTTAAACGTGTGTTACATTACTGAGTCACAGAAAACCTGCAAAGAGTTTCCACTATTTCCCAGTGGTAGAAAGAAACTAAGAACATTTACTCAGTTACTGTACTTAATACAGAGATGGAAACGTCAGCGGCCGGAGCTGGGCCAGTTTTTTTGGCCCAGTTCTGGGGCTTCATTCAACTAGAGTCGGGCAACCAGACTAAGCCCAACTTAATTCTTTCGGCATGCTGTGTTTAGACCGATGCTTGGAGAGGTCATTTTTGATAGCGCCCCAGTGACAGCAATGTCGGCAGCCATAATTATGTCAGTTTATTTGGCCTGATTCTAGGACATCATTCATCCCGAGTCTTACGTAAGTCGGGCAACCGAATGTAGCCCAAGTTATTTCTTCCGGTGTGCCAGGTTTTGCCCGATGCTGGGCCAGGTCATGTTGGCTTCTAGGGAGGCACTATGTTGGGGTACTTCTACTTTACTTAAGTACTTTTATTTTCTGCTACTTAATACTTCTACTCCACTACATCTTAGAGGCAAATATAACGTATACATATACTTGATACCACAAATTATTTTGCAAATTAGCATTAAGCACAACTAACTAACAGGTTGGGTTGGATGAACTGTTGCCAGAGTCGACAACGCAGTATGGATAATTTTACCTTCCAAACTATAAACTGTTCATGTGAACGCCCGTAAACCACCCTTTTTTATTTTCTTTAGCAGTAAAATCTTCTCAGCAGCAGAAAATTTAGCCTACATGTTGTTTCTTTCAGGCAGCTACCAGAGTGAGAATGAGGTCAGCTCCTCAGACGACCTGGACTTCAGACACCACAACTACAAGGAGATGAGACAGGTCTGTTTTCAAGTCCCATTAATCAAAAATAAAATGCCTTACTAACTGATAAATCTGCACAAACGATATCACAGATTTGAATCTCTTCCAGATGATGAAGGTGATAAACGAAGAGTGTCCCAACATCACCAGGATCTACAACATTGGTAAAAGCTCTCAGGGCCTGAAGATGTACGCCATGGAGATCTCTGACAACCCCGGAGAGCACGAGACAGGTATGAGACACAAATGTGTTCACCCCAAAATAAAAAATACAGATTTTTTTTCTGTTACCTGTAGCGCTATCTATCAATCTAGATTGTTTTGGCATGAGCTGTTGAGTGTTGGAGACATTGGCCAAAGAGATGTCTGCCTCCTCTTCAGTATAATGACACTAGATGGTTCTCAACTTGTAGTGCCCAAAGTGCCAAAAAAAAATACATTTGAATAACTCAGCAGCAATGTCTCTTTCCAGAAATCATGACCCAGTTACTCAAGATAATCCACAGACCTTGTTGTGATCAGATCATGTAAGAACTACTTTCCTTTTACCAAACCACACCTATCAACCATATTACCACGCCGAAGGAAGCGTGCATCTACTCCTTACCCAGCATCACTGAGCTAGCTAACATTACAGCTGTTTACATCTCATGCTGTCATGAGCACAAGCCTCTTGTCCATGAGTAGATGCACACTTCCTTCTGTGCTGTAAGATGGTTGATGGGTGTAATTTGGTAGAAAGAAAATAGTTCCTACATGAAACTACTCACAACAAGGTCTGTGGGTAATCTTGAGTAACCGGGGTATAAAGCCACCTGTCTTGGTGTTAATAAAACCGGGTGCTGTCCTTTTGTTCCTTTTGTCACTAGGCGAGCCTGAATTTCGGTACACGGCTGGTCTCCACGGTAACGAGGCGCTAGGTCGAGAGCTTCTCCTCCTGCTGATGCAGTTTCTGTGCAAAGAGTACAATGACGAGAACCCCAGAGTGCGCCGCCTGGTGGACGGAGTGAGAATACACCTGGTGCCTTCACTCAACCCTGATGCTTACGAGCTGGCATTTGAGATGGTACGATGGAACATACATTCACTGTTAGTGTAACTTCAGTGCCTTGGGGTGAGACACTGGCAGCCTTAGTCAGTGGCGGACTCAGGCTGTCTGAGGGGCAGGGACGGAATGTTTTCTAGTATGTAGGGCACGTTTCTTCCACTGGGAGGGCATCCAAGGAGTATTTATTTACTTCTGCTTAAGTGCACATATGTACTTTGAGACCTAATTTGGGCCTCCCTTTTGTCCTCCAGGGCTCAGAGATGGGGAACTGGGCTCTGGGCCACTGGACCGAAGAAGGTTACGACATTTTCCAGAACTTCCCAGACCTCAACAGTATCCTGTGGGGAGCCGAGGACAGAGGCTGGGTCCCTCGTATCGTGCCCAATCATCACATCCCACTCCCAGAAAACTTTCTCAATAGCTCTGTGAGTTTGTTCACAATGCCACCAAGGGCCACGTTGAATCTACACGATGTGCTGAGGGTCAAATGTTTTTCTGCTTCTTGCCTTATTTAGCAGCTTGGTACTGAGACAAAAGCCATCATTGCCTGGATGGAGCGCAACCCATTTGTTCTGGGAGCTAATTTGCAAGGAGGAGAAAAACTGGTCGCGTATCCTTTTGACATGCAGCGACCACCAATTTCTGTAAGTCAATTTTACATAGAAGAACTAAATAAACATAAAGATCACCTCAGCAGCCATTTAATAACCCTGTATCCCTTTGATGATGTCAAAGATGACCGACAGCCGGCGCTGGAGAGGTAACTCTGAGATGAACGAGGAGACGTGGGCTCGCATCCAGCGGCAGAATGAGGGATCTCTGAGGGAGACTCCTGATGACGCCATGTTCAGATGGTTGGCGATGTCTTACGCCCACAGTCATCTGACCATGACGGAGACTTACCGAGGCTCCTGCCATGGCGATGATATCACTGCGGCACAGGGCATCATCAACAGAGCCAGCTGGAATCCAGTGGTGGGCAGTAAGTGTTGACACAGAGGGTATCATCTTTACCTCTGCTGGTATCCATGGACGGATTAATTTGTTTGGGGTCCTCATCAAGTACAGTTCACAAAGCAAACCAAGCTATGGATGGCAGCTTCATTATATCTTACTCTGAGATCAACCAACCAGTACTCCCACACAGGACATCTATGAACTGGTTTTCTTTGTCAGTTAAGGATCGAATGTACCCAAAACTGAACACAGACATGCAAGCAGTTCTGTTTATGTGACAGTTGGTGTCTGCATACATGAATGTGTATGCACATGTTCATCAGCGCATACAGATGGGGCAATTTATGTCACTCTAAAGTATAATTTGGGTTTTATCTTGATACACTACTATTTATGTACACCATGTGAGCCTTCTATTAACTAGAATAATTAGGGTTTAAAACTAGAGTTTAGGCCCCTCTACAAGACAAAGCTAGCCTGACATTGCCGGACCAAATCGCAAATGTCACATAGTCTGGAACCTCTCCGTTTGTTTAAGATTTCCAAGCAGCGTTCTTGGCAGCTGTAGACCAAATTGCCTCTGGACACAACTGGATAGACCAACAACCAATCAGAGCAACGAAGCGTGACATAGCACTGAGCGACAAACAAATGTAAACAGACTACAGCATGCAGAGATGAGCTATGATGGTGTAGCTCCAATATGTCCATGAACAAGTGTTGCCATTTTTGCCAATAGAATTTAAAAACGGTACTTCAACAGAAAGTTCCACATCAACTGCAGCCATCTTGTTTCCCAAAATGCCTCAACAGCACTCCTCCTTACCAAGCTAGGTTTGTGCTCACCATAGTGTCCCCAGCTCAAGGGTGCACAAGCCAAAAATGACATCATTACACATTTTGCGTAAAGCACAAAGGCTCCACAAGTTGTCGGTCATCCTCTCGAACCCACTCCATATGAGATAAATGGTTGTGATTGGCTTAAAACAGGCCAGGACAGGTGAAAATCTGTCTGAACGGGAGGAAGTCCAGATGCATCTGCCTGAGCAAATCAAACAAGAGCTTGCAGAGTTGTCTGATTCCCAGACTAAGACAAGGCCACAAGACTACATAATAATGAAGGACCAAGATATTGTGTTTAAGTGCTGCAATTTCCCAAAAGAAATGTGCAAATATTCAAACCACCAAAAAGCAACAAACAGACAGTAACTACAGAGGTTTTTTGGGGGCAGCTACCAGCTCTGCCCAGTTGGTAATCCAAACTTAATGGTAACCAAAGTGTATATAACCAGCTGCCAAGACTTCTGTTGCCAACTCAATCCAATGGAAATTAATGAAACATGAGACATTTGTGGGTCTCCAAAACTCAATAGCAAGACGTCTTTCCAGAAACTGTTTTCTGGCTACTCTGAATAAACCAAAAATCTCATAGTTCCTACCCTCAACAATAAAAATTTCCCAATTAGAAAGTGCACTTAGTAGAGTGCAGATCTCCGCCAGGCACACATGTTCCAGCTGCAACGTGGCTGCCAGTGCTGATCTCGTCCACTCTAGACAATACACACATTGGAATTATCCTTCCTGGCTGCCTTTCAGTCAAGATGGCAGCACAGATAACAAAAACAAGAATTTGTTTTCATCTTGTATGCTGCCTAACATTAATGGGTCATAACATATCAGGTACGGAATTAATCAGCAGATACACCGGTTTAAAACGTGACCAAACTTTTTTATGGATGTCAGTTTTTGAGCCACAGCGAAGGCAGAAATATGGCCTGTAAGTGACCAAGTAAGGCTTGATTTTAGCCAAGCCGATTGCCGAAAATGCCTGTCATCCTTAGAAACCACAGCATTGCTTTAGACAAGTTGCTGTTGGGTTTGCCAAATGTATTGATGCACTAAAATACCATTTACCTCGCTTATCAAACCCTCCTCTGACGCTTTCCTCTCTCACAGGTATGAATGACTTCAGCTACCTGCACACCAACTGCTTTGAGCTGTCCATCTTCCTGGGCTGTGACAAGTTTCCCCATGAGAGTGAGCTGCCTCTGGAGTGGGAGAACAACCGTGAGGCTCTGTTGTCCTTCATGGAACAAGTGAGAAATGAACTGATAAGTATAAGCTTAACCCAAAATCTTTTGAACATCAATTCAGGACTCAGGAGGTAGAGCGGGTCGTTCTTCAATCACAAGGTGGCAGTTTGATCCATGGATCCCTCTGTCCACATGTCAAAGTTTCCTTAGGCAAGACAATGAACCTTGAGTTGCATGGCAGCTCCACACTGAATGAGAGGCAAATGTAAAGTGCTTTGTCTGGTAAGGTAGAGAGATGCTCTATATACTATTTGTTGTGGCAACAAATAAAACAGTTGTCACTGTGAGAATTTTCCAGAGTTGTATTATCCAGCCTCATAGTATCATAATCCTTAGTGCAACGTTGTGGGATCTGATGAACCCTTAAACTCATGGATCTGTTACTAGAACCGGCTTTGCTGGATTGCATTTCAGTGTCTCACGTGCCCTCACCAACGCCACCTGTCAGTATGAGCGCTTTTAGGTGGATCATCACTGAAGGCCACATGTAGGACTGAACATTAATGACACTGGCGTCATCTGGTGGAAGAAGCAGATCTGAACCAGAGACACAGTTTAATAAACTAAAAGCAATGCATAGACTGAACCAGTTCACACTGGATTGTTTTATTTTTCTACACACAAAAATTAATTTGAAAGACAATCACATAAATTTCTACTTCAGTCTTGTCTACAGCTGCTGTGTCCCGCTGAAGCTAATATAGACTGTACTGTTATTGGAACTGACGTGCTGTTTCCTGTGCAGGTAAATCGAGGGATAAAGGGTGTCGTGAGAGACGTGGAGGGAAATCAGCTGTCTAATGCCACCATATCTGTGGAGGGAATACGGCATGATGTCAGAACTGGTATGTTGGTTACAATATCAAAGATACTTTGCATGATATGTATTACAAGTGTACGTCATTATCTGTCTCTGTATCTGTATTCGAGTAGAATTCTCTCTCAGCTCTCTGAGTTAGTCCTGGGACTAGTCATTTCACTGCTGTGTGTGTTTATTCTTATGCTTATATTTTTTCGATGTCTTTGTTTATCTATGTTTTTGTTTGCATTGTGTAATAAGCTATTAGGTGCCTAAATTTCCCTCTGGATGAAGAAGTATCTATCAATTTATTGCTATAAGACGGGAGTGGCTGTGGTTTATACCAGAAGTCATGTTAAATCGTTTTTTTTATCCTAATATTCAATGACAATGCATTAGCTGAAGCTAGACGTCTTATATGCATCACACTTTACTATTTTTTTTGTGGCAATGTTGTATGTATCGTCCCTGTTACATAAACATTAAATAAATAAATAAATTTGTTGTGCCTTCAAAGCATTAAATTTATATAATAATAGCATGTAATTAACTCTGAAATATATTAAGGCATCCTCATATTTTACTTTTTACTTTAAATACAAATATATAAATGGTTCAGTATAGTTTAGTAAATGAATAAAAGGGTTTTTATTTATTTATTGATTATATTTTTAGCTTTTTCAAGGACTTCTTTTATTTTTTTCAGGGGACTTTCATCTGCTAATGCCACATTTATTTCCCCATGTTTAAACAACCACAGAATACTTGGTAGGGTGTCGGTGGACACTAGGCTCATTAAGGCTTCCTTTACATATAAAAATAGATTCATCTGTTTCAATTATTGTAAATGTCACTGCCCTCATACGTCCATGCTTCCTTAATGACAGCATAGATACAGCCAATAGGTGGCACTAGAGGACAAAGTCAAAAGTTTCAGACAACAACAAACGATGCGACGGTGAAGGAGGTCGTAATAACGTACCTTTTAACAAATGCAGCAATGTAGATGGGGATGTTCTGTGAGGCCATTCTTATATATTGAGGCATGTTGACGGAGAAATTTTTTCACTAATCGTTCATTCCGCCATTTTTAAAATGTCTTCATCGTTTCCCATGGTTATGTCTTGCTTGAACTACGCTACACTATTTGATCACAGCACAGAAGGAAGCGCACATCTACTCATGGCCAAGAGGGTCGTGCTCGTGACAGCATCAGATGTTAACATTAATGATGTCCTCCTCGGCTGAGCTGTAACATTAGCTAGCTCAGTGGTGCTAGGTTAGCTAGCAGTAGCTAACATTCAGATTTGGGCACATCTCTAATGTTTATATTTCAGAAAACAATCATGGCTTTTTGTTCAGTTTTAGCATGTTGAAACAATCTCAGGTCCTAACCATTAACCTCCTCCCATTCTAGCTTCAGGTGGTGACTACTGGCGGCTGTTGAATCCCGGAGAGTACAGGGTGACAGCCAAAGCTGACGGCTACACCCCTCAGACCAGACTATGCATGGTGGGCTACGACTCTGGAGCCACTTCCTGCAGCTTCACCTTAGCCAAATCCAACTGGGACCGCATCAAACAAATCATGGCGCTCAACGGGAAGAGGCCCATCCGACTGGTCCCCAAAGTGGTGAAAACAACTCCAGCCACCATCCCTGAGGTGACTACCGTCGACAATCACGCCAGAGCCCAGAGAGCGGAGCGACTCAGGCGGCTCAGGATCATGCGTTTACGCCGACTGCGTCAGCAGAGATTACGAGGCGGGCTCAGTACCACTCCTACTACAACAACCACAACAACCACAACAACAACAGTCCCCACAACAACACCCGAAACAGAGAAAACCACCTCCTGGTATGACTCCTGGTTTCCAGTGGACAGTTGGATGACAGAGAACCCGTTCGACAGCGTCATCTTTGAGTCGGCGCCCACACAGGACTATCCCTTTGAGTTCACCATTGATTGATTACCACATTCTGTGACATCACCTCTATGTAAGACCTTACTAACCACTTCAGTTTGCTGCAACATCACAGCTTTAACAATCACACCACACAAAGGTTGTTAAATATTTAGACCTCAGAACGTCTTTGGGTAATGATTGTGAGAGAAATAAATGTGACTTTAAAGGAACGTCCATGAGATAACTATGTTTTTGGAAGATTCTTCACAGAGAATTGATCTGAAATAGAAAGCTTCTGCCGAGCAGAGACGATACCGCACAACTTTAATTAAAAAAACAGTATACAGCATGGAGCAACACCAGCGGGATATGATTAGGTACCTCTCCATTAGAAATATATGTATATCTTTATGTTTCTTTAATGGCTTTACAGTGTGATTGCTGGCCTCAGTTAAACTGATTTAATGTACTGCTGAATGCATTTGATTAAAATGAAGTTATTTTCTAAAATATCTTAGTCTGTGTATTATTCAGTGGATCGCATATTGACTTAAAGCTCCAGTGTGGAGGGCTTAGGGGGACATATTGTCAGAGAAGGAATATTATATAGTCAGTATATTTTCTTTAATGAATAATCACCAGAAAATAACAATTGTTCTGCTTTTGTAACCTTAGAATGAGCCATTAATATCCACATAGTGAACAAGTCCTCGTCCATGGAGATCACCATGTTGCAACCGGGCCCCCAATTTTTCCCAGTGGCCACTCGCGGTACTGCAGCAGAAAAAATCCAAAAGCATTTTCCCCATAGACCACCATTGTAAAAGACACGTCTGTAAAACTGTTGACAGGACACCTTGAACTGAAAACAAGGTGAAATATTATGAATCTTTACTGTGATTTTTTGAGCAACGGGTTTATGTTTGTAAAGCCTTACTCAAGCCAAGAAAGGCGATTAAAAAATCCATGACGCTTTCAAAACGTAAAGTCTATGAGAAACACTACTGTGCATATTCAGTGGGCCGCTTTCTGTGGAAGCAAACCCAGAAGCTAGGAAACTTTTTTGGCTTATGTGCCAGGTGAGCAACTCCATTGGAATGAATAGGTGCCGTCTTGGCATCTGGTATCGAGTTATAGTTAAAGGGATAGTGCACCCAAAAATGAAAATTCAGCCATTATCTACTCACCCATATGCCGAGGGAGGCTCAGGTGATGTTTAAGAGTCCTCACATCCCTTGCGGAGATGCAAAGGGAGAGGGGGCAGCAACACAACTCCACCTAATGGAGGCTGACGGCGCCCCAGATTCAAACGTCCAAAAACACATAATTGAAACCACAAAATATCTCCATACTGCTCGTCCATAGTGATCCAAGTGTCCTGAAGCCCCGACATAAAAAGTTGTTTGGAAAAACGTCATTTGAACTCTGTGTTTAGCCTCATTGTAGCCTGTAGCTCTAACTGCCTTTGTGTACACACGTGAACACACATGAAGGCAGTGCCCATGTCTCACAGTCTCGCGCAAGCGCACACACCTGAGCACAGAGTACAGAGAGGCAGTAAGAGCTAAAGACTACAATGAGGCTAAAAACAGAATTTAAATGACGTTTTTCCAAACAACTTTTTATGTCAGGGCTTCAGGACACTTGGATCAGTACGGACGAGGTACCATTCACATTTTATTAAGGCCCAAAATGATGTATATTTAAGGGCAGGGCCGCTTTGAGTTACAGTCTGTCTGCGAGGCCTCACCACAGTCTATGACTCAGATCCACCGTCGCTTCTCCACAGCTCCAACCTCTCCTCCAAATAAGTCACTTCTAGCTCCAAAAAACCAAGATAGCAATGGCCGAAATGGTGAACTCAAAACTTCGAAACGAGAGTCCACAAACCAATGGGTGATATCATGGTAGCTACATCCATTATTTTATGTCTTCGTGTTGGCCACAACAGACCAATAAACACAAAAACTGGTTGTGATTTAGCGAGTCACTGCTGTGTTTCTGGACGCTTTTAGAGTACCAAACATGGATGTTGGGTAGCAACCTGTCACTGTTTTTCCACTAATGATAGCGCCAGGAAAAACAGGGTGTATCCTGAAAAAACGGGTATTTCAATGTGGTTTTTGTGCCTAAACCTGACCATGTGTTAACCACAGCGTTGCTGAAACAGACTTGGGTATAGTAGCGTACCCGTGGTTTGCAGAAACATACAATACCAACACTTTTTCTGGTGTTTGTGTTAAAAGTTCTACAGCTAAACTCTGGCTACACAAGTAATGTTTATTAAACTACAAATCTACACAACGTATATTTTTGACGCTTTAGTAAGATGTCTAGTGTAAAAGGGTGAAAAACTAGAAACTGAACCAAACAGGAAATGACCCTTAAGTAAAAGTTTAATTACAGCGAACATTTCCTTGTGCCTGAAAACACTCTGATACTGAAGCACAATTAATGAACTAGGGGCAGAAACAGTCTTTTCCTGGTATGTTTTCTTTTCTGTTGTGACAACCACAGAACATATCATGTATCATATCACGTCTCATGCAGCACAGAGAGTAGACATGTTCCTCATTGCTCAGCTGCAGGAAGTGGAATCACATTCTCACCTCAGCTGCCAAAATCTGCGACCTGGTAGAACATCCCAGTTGCAAGAAGAAGGGTTGGCATTGTATATTTCTGCAAACCACAGATAGGTTACATTTGCACGTTTTAAATGCATATCAGCGTTTCTAAAGTGACGTAATATATGAGATGGGTTTGTCACATGGAGGTGGAGGGGATGGTGGATGGTAAATCACCTCGTTGAGACGCCTGCCAAGCTGCAGCCCACTGTTCAAGACCAACAATCAATAAACCCAGTTGTTTTTTAACAAGTCATCGCTGTGTTTCCAGCTGCTTTTTAGCCACCTAACCCATTCTTTACCAACCCTGTGTTTCCTCCTGGGATAGTGCCGTGAAAAGCAGCTACTTTTTAGAGACATTGCTGCTTTTCCAGCGAGGATTCTGCTCCCAAAACCAGGTACTTTAAGCCAAAACACGATCCTTCCTAATCATAACCAAGTGGGTTTTGCAATTCAACCTTACCACGTTAACCAGTGTTGTTCAATCCTTATAAAAAATGTGAAGTTTTAACGTATCAGCGACATAATAACATACAAATGTGAAGTATCTGTGAGATTTATTATGACAACATGTATTGTGGTGATTGAAATACTTTCCAACATTAAACATCAGTATGTTAGCATTGTAAATATGATCAACAATATGAATGTTCAATTTTTGAGAAGAAATCATTTTAATTAACATTTCTGATGTTTCCAGAAGAGATGCATTAGAAAAGAGATGATACAGATACTGTATTCCTCGAGATACGTTATATCATGTTTAACAAAATCCAACCTCAAACATTTCTGACTTGTCTTAAAGTTCATAGAAGTCCATGTTTATTGTCCATTTCGTCCATGGGCCACAAAGCTCCAAAAACCCATTTGATCCAGAGTCCACTCCATTTATATGTATCTGGACGGTGGAGACCGAAGCGTCCTCTTGGGGAAAGTCTCTGATACACACTCATGTGTACTGCAGCTGCAGCTACGACTGGCCTGCTTTGCCTTTCCTGTTCCTCCCTCCGCTGTATCGGAAACTCTTCAGTGGGTTCTTCCCCCGAATGTTCTTCTGCAAGAGAGACGATCAATTATTGTAGCCAACAACTACTGTATCATTACTTTCAAACCGGACAGGAAAAACAGTTTGACCACTGATAGTACTGATAGTACAAGGCTACAACTACTGATAATTTCCATTACAGATTATATTCTTAGTTATTTTTTTAAGTCAGAAGATAGTTCCCAGAGCACATGGTGACGTCTTATACTGTCTACGAGTCTAAAACCCAGATATAGGTGGAAGAACATGGTGGAGTAACTACTACTCTGCACAGATGCACAACCTGAAAACTACACAATATGACTTATTGCACTATTTCACACTTGGCAGTTTAACACCTGTGATCAAATCTGTCTGAGCACCTACCTGTTCTCCTCAACTTCCTGTATGCGCTGTCACTTTAGGCAACTATGTTTGAACAATTTTACTGCGCTGTCCCGCTGCGTTCATGTTCAGCAATCTTCTCAGTAAGATGCTCGAGATCCTGAAAGTCTGTTCTTGACCAGGTATGACCGATCCGAAAAACACCCACGGGAAGCAGGGGGAAAAATCTCTGACAAGCTAGGAGTCAGTCGTGAAAACCGCTCCACGTTAAATCTGCTTACTTTTACCAGAGGTTTGGTTTGTGACAATAATATAAGTGTTTAATACAAGTTTTTCTTAAGACAAACTTTACAATACGTGCTGTAGAAGACAGTCCACATTGCTGATAGTGTTGATGATAGAAACATCTGACAACTAAAAGCCAGTGACGACAGCAGTGTGTGGCAAACAGCCATTCAGACTGCAGCAGGGCAATCAGCTTTGTGCATGTGCATTTTTTTCTGAGGCTCAGGGAACATGACATTGAGAATGTGGGCTCACTCTCACATGGCACAATTAAAACACCATTTTAAAACCATTTTATCAGCCACTGACCTTAGACTGTAGAACAATCATAAATAACAGCAACATCTGAGGATGGTGCAGGTTTTCTGTCATGCATAATTCCAGAGCTCATCAGTTTTTAAAGTTACACAGTACAACTAAAACCTGACTTATAATATCTACAAGATGTGCAAACTCTGGGCTCTGCTCATCAAAGAGCCCTCAAATGTTTTCTCATGGCTACTGAGAACCACAGTTACCTTTATGTCATTTGTTTTTTGAGTCTGACCTTGAAACTGCTCTTGAGGACTCCGGCTGGTTTTGATTTTTCCTTCCTCTTCCTCCTCCGGTGTGACAGTGGATTCATGACACCTTTTAGTGTCTCAGGAACTGAAGATCAGTGAGAAGGGTGGGTTACAAATGACGGATAATAGTTATAACACAATAATATAAAATTTGTGCGAAGGTACGTTCACTATTGTTACTTTAGATATATTTTGATGCTCGTGTCTTACCGAGGTACTCGGGCACGTTCCTCAGGTGAGGTTTGACGACAGCAGGATGGAGATCTTTGTCGTGTCTCAGCAGCTGCAGGTCTCTGGGGTTGTCCTCAAAATATGTCTGAGTGACAGCAGAAAACATCCAATCACAAAACGCCCTCTCACACGTCAACCTCCATCATTCCTCTCTGTGTAGATAAGTAGCCATCACTCACCTTGAGTTTCTCTGAATTGAGCAGCTCCTGTTTGATCTCCTTCAGTCTGGCCTCCCTTACCGCCTGCTTCGTCACTGAGCGCATGGCGTCCTGCATACAAACAAAAGTATTTAGAAACGGTAGACGGGAAATTCAAATGTAGGCGTAGCATAAACAAATGTACTTTAAAATTCTTAACCTTTTTACCTTATGAACACTAGCAGAAGTAAACACAGCAGAGAAGAAACACCATCCGTCCTGACAAGATGAGGATACTCACCCTGCACCTGTACCTGAAGCCTTCAATCTCCTCCATCTTAAACTGGTAAGGTTTCAGCACTGAATCAGCGTTATCTAAAAAACAAACAAAACACATGTTTCATATTAATACATAAACATATTTATACACAGTCAGCTCCTCCATTGTTTTTCGTGGACTGAACACTATTCAGTCCCTCCAGGATGGTGCGATGTGCGATAGTGACAGTTAACACAAATTCAACCAATCCCTGTGAATATTGTGCAACCTTGCAGTTTTCTCTAATCACCCCAACCAATCGCTGTAGTTTCCCGTGAGTTTCACCAATCATAGCAGTCCTTCGCACAATGTCACCTAACTCACTTCCTTGTTTTTGGTGATGGAGTTGCAGATGAATGCAGCACAGACATCTCACTTTTATTAACATAAATTACTGCTAAAGACCTAAAGAAGTCCCTGATGTTCTGCAGAAAGGCAGGGATAAACCATTTTGTATTGCGTGCAACGTTGTGGTGGAGCACAAATGAAAAAGCAGCAAAAAGCACGCACATCCACGAACAAAATTGTGCAGGTGCTGAGCTCAAAAATGTGGAAAGCTGAGCAGGTAAAGAAAGGCTCGCACACTGCAGGGCTCCTCTTCAGTGCAATTTATTCACTGAGTGAAATGACGACGTTTCGAGCGGTCGAAACGTTGTGAATAAATTGCACTGAAGAGGAGCACAAATGAAAGTCATCAATTGTCACAAATCATCACCAACACTTTTTTACTGCAAAATACACCCGGAAAATGTCTGAAACACGTGGACAACAAATGAGACAAATCACCATGACAGAGGTTACAGCATCCAGATCTGTTGCACATGCTGAAAAATCGAGGTGAGATTACATATGCATAAAATATGTATTGGACAAAGTTGCCATTGATTTTTTTAATGATCAGTACAAAAAAAAAAAATCACAATAAGTTTTTATGCATTTTTTTCTAGCTCACACAATTTCATTGCAGACTTTAGAAAAGCTGCTGGAAAATCATTTTAGGCCAAAAAAATAATCCCCAAATAATTCTCCAAAATCCTGGAGGGACTGGCTAATAACCTGACTAAAATGTCACTAACATCAAATTCAGTCACATCCCTAAGAGTAAAACTGCTTTAAGGGAAGTCCTTGTTACCTCCTGTGAGCGCATCCTCCACCTCTGACAGCAAATCAAGCTCAGTCTGAGCGATGAAAGACAGCGCAGTGCCTGGGTTGTCTGCTCTCGCCGTTCTGCAAAAAAGAAATAAATAAAAAGACTATATCAGGGTTTGATTCTTATCAGAGATGCATTTCTTCTGCAGTGCTCCAGGATAAAAGCATTCATAATCCTGAGGTGAAGAAAAGTATAACTGAACTGAAACGCTACTCACCTTCCAACTCGATGAATGTACGATTCCACAGTTGTGGGGAAATCAAAGTTGACGACATTGGCAACATTTTGGAAGTCCACTCCTCTGGAGACTCCGTACTCCTTGTCCTTCGACCTTTAAAAAACATCACACAGAAATTACCTTCAATATGTCACTGAAATGTACAGAAGCCGTTAAAGTCTGGCCTTTTGATAACTTTATCGAATATCAGTGACCACTGTGGATTTAAAATAAACAAAAGGACAACTCACTTTCCTCCTCTCTCTCTGCCCTTCTTCTTCTTCCCTTTGCCTGCAGCTGTCTGTGGAGCAGCGGTGGGGTCGTCCAAACTCTGTTCGTCTGTGGCGATGATGTAGTCGTAAAAGCCCTGATTGAACTGGGTGATGATGTGACACCTGCAGAGAGGTGGAGGGAAACATCAGTATCAACAGAAAGACAGAGGATTAACATGTTGGACTGAATCATCTACTGTAAAGATAACAGGAGCTGCACTTTGAAGGACATGAAGAAACACTGCCCTCGTCTCTCACCTGGACTGGACGGGCAGCTCTGAGTTGAGCACACAGGCGGGGATACCAAACTGTTCCAGGAACAGTTTGACTCTGTAGCATCGGTCCACCTCTCCCACAAACACCAGCGTCTTCCCCTGAACCAGCCGCAGCTTCAGCAGCGTGTAGATGAGCAGGAACTTGTCCTCCTCCTCACACTTGATGCTGTACTGCTGCAGCTGGCTGCTGTCTGGGAGCTGAGAGCCCTGGAGCTTCAGGACCACCTGAGAGGACACAGATCCAGGTGTGAGGACAGAACCAGACCCAACGACACTCACTGTACAGTATCTTTACTCTCTGACTGCAGCTTCTACTGAGGACTAAACTAAAACCGTGCAACTGTTTCCTCAAATACACACAACCTTTGTATAATTATGAAGGTGAGTATGATATTACAGGGTTGTGCAGCAGCAGCTCCTTTAAGGTCTGAACATCCTCAGTGAAAGTAGCCGACATCAGGAACGACTGGTAGATCTTTGGCAAATGACTGTTAAAACACACAAAAAAAATACACAGAGCAGGTTATTTTTTAAAGTTATTCTGCCCTCTAGTGGTCAAAATTTACAACTACAGCTTTAAAGATCAAATCAGCAGTTGACTCTGAAGATAAATTGAGGAATCACAAAATGATTTCAGTTAATAATTTGACCACTTATTTGCATTTTCACCTCTTCAAGCTTTTAATAATCCTTCTTATGAAACACCCTGGGAAGGAAAAAGTATTCTTATATCCACACTCAGGCCACAACTTCTTCATTTTAAGAGGTAGAAAAGATTAGGAACAACTCCTTAAACTCCCCACGTGGGGGAAAATCCCATGTACAGCTGCCTCAGGTAAGTGACTTAAAATCAGTCTGTGTGGTCTCACCATAACAAGTTCTTCAGGTCTGCCTCAAAGCCAAAGGAGAAGACCAGGTCGGCCTCATCTACCACCAGCATCTCCAGGGACGAATGCAGGACCAGGTTCTGGGCGTTGAGGTGGGCGAGCACGCGAGACGGCGTCCCCACAACCACATCAGGCTTCTCCATTAAGATAGGCCTGTTCGAACACAACACACAACATCAACCACACAGTTATATATCTAGTTACACCTCAGACAGGAGAATAATCTTGAGAGTTTTTACTCTGAGACTTTGCTCTGCTCTGCCTGTGTCTGTCTACAACTTTAACGGCAGCTGTTTTGACCATGGAGACGCAAGTAACGGCTAGTTTGACTGCAGTCTGTTTCTCTGCCAGCCAAGTTTGATCGAGTCCTGTCCTCCTGCACTTCTCGAGCGGTCCAGAGGCAGTGTTTCTGCATTAAGCCAGCCTTCACTCACACATCCTTGGTCCAGCCACCTGCTGCCAAAATTTGACTGCCCCCATATTCTGACCTTTATGGTAAATGCGTTGAAACAGTCCCTGATACACATAAGAAATCTCACTAAACTGGAAGTAAAAATTACTTTATTTTTTAATTTTGGGCAGCTGGAAAAATCTCGACAGTGATAAATGTTCAATTAAAAACATGTCTGACTCAAAATCAGGCACTTTTACTGTATCAGTTTTGAATATCGCAAAATTCAAGTCCCACACTTGTGCACCTTGACAGAGCTACATTATTGTATAAATCGTTGAGGTGTAAACATTGGAAAGTTTCCCTGTGTTCCCAGTGAACACCAGTGAACTTCAGAGGTCGGTAGCTTCCAGTCTGTGACTTTTTCCTTTTAAATAAAATGAATCCGCGCACTGCTGTTTCTCTAAACTGTTAATTTATCACCAAAGCAGTTATTTGTAACACAGATGGGACAGAGAATGTAAGAATGTGCTGCACTGCATTTTGATTTAAGAAGTGCTCCTAAATGTGCTGGTGCTTCTACAATTCCCAGTAAGGAGCACCAGTTCTACTCCTGGTAAAATGTAGTACAGTGTGGAGTGGTGCAGTTTTTAATAACTGCAGAATTATGGATCTAGTAATATGAATACACTGTATATACACACACAAATGCATTTATAAATGGACTGACCTCTGTGCCGACAGGTCAGCCTTCCCCGTGATGTCGGCCACTCGGACGTCCCTCGAGCAGTACGCTGTTAACTGTCTCATCATGGTCTGAACCTGCTGACCCAGCTCTTTGGTTGGGACCAGGATCAGAGCTCTGACGTCCTGCTCACGGACGCTCTGAAGAGAACGATAACAAACACAGAGTGAGCGGTGAGGAGGATGGAAAGGATGAGGAACAGCTGGGTGATATGTGTATCACACAGGGAAAATCTCAGGTTTGAATCAAATATCGATTTTGTTTTATTTTTGGGGAGTTTTTCCTGATCTGAATCAAGGGTCTAAGGACAGAGGGGTCGTTTGCTGTGCACAAACTGCACAACTAATCTTAGACGAGGCGTACAGATTATAAGATTAGATTTACAAAGACAACTGGAGCAAATGATCCAAACATACAACAAAAACACAAGACAAGTTGGTTTGGGTCAGACTGAGCCAGTTGTTCAGGTATAAATGTGACTCATTCTGTCCCAAACACATGAGCAGTTGTGAAACTAGCACAGTCTTTCATACAAATAACTGAAACCGTGAAATCTATTTGTATGTAATTCATATTTATCAGAGCTGACACCTTTAAACATCTCTATGGAGGATTTAAGAAGCAGTGACTGTCGTTTGCATTGGATATAAGAATAAAGCTAAGTCACTTCAGTGAATCATCATGTCTGTTTGTATCTCACCTGTTTGGAGGCAAGGATGCGCTGGATGACAGGCACAGCATAAGCAGCAGTCTTTCCAGATCCAGTGCGGGCTCGAGCCAGAAGGTCTTTCCCCTCCAGAGCCAAAGGGATGGCCTTCTCCTGGATCAGGGTGGGCTGGGACCAACCCAGATCTGCAACCGCCTACATCAAGATAATAACAACAAGGATTCATTGAAGGGGTAAACAAATGATGGCAGCTTATGTCCCTGTACAGGCATATCTCAGATCTGACGTTGCCAGTGCACGGCTTTCAAAATCTGTACCCCAATCAAAATACTGTGGAGGAACATTTTTTGGTGACATTAAATCAAATAAAGTGATAAACTATAATTACAACGTATGCAAAAAAAACCCCTAATTGTCACTTTGGTGTCACACCGGAAGTCGCATTTATAGGTTTTTAAGCGTTAAATTTGTTGTTCTGAACTGTCAAACATGTATCAGTGGAAGCGTTTCAAATACAAAACAAAACGTTTATCTCACGCTGAAAATGATGTGACCTCTCCTACAGCTATAAAAAATACGGTTTGTTAATTTTCAGTAGGTTTAACGTTTTTATTCACGTCACATCTGTGATAGTTCACGATGCACGAGACAAGTTAGCTCAGCCGTTAGGAACTCCTCCTTTATTTACGTCGAGTTTCCGTCACTTCTCTCCGGTTTTTACTCTCAAAATGGACGTTCAACGTTTCACTAACAGTTTATTGAACATTTACTGACAATGTCAAACGTTTGTTACCTTTAAAAGACGGTCGTCTAAGCCCATTTCATGAAACTGAAGCCTTTCAGCAGCCATCTCTCCACCGCACTGCACTCACACGTGCGTCGCAGGATTTTTACGTCACGCCCCCAGGTCCCTCCTCCAAAGCTACGAATGAAATAAAACAAAATAAAATAAAATAATAAAAAATAAGATAAAATAAAGTAAAATAAAATAAAAATAAAATAGAATAAAATGAAATAAAATAAAATAAAGTAAAATTGAATAATAAAAATTAAATAAAATAAAAAAGTAAGTTTGAATAAATGAAATTAAAAATTAAATAAATAAATATAGTAAAGCTCCTTAAATAAAAACAAATCAATAAAGCTCCTTGTTCTTCCTCTTATTTTTTTTGCATACAAATTAAAATGGCATGACATAAACAAATTTACTTGTTTATTAGCTGATAAATAAATAAATGTATAAAATATTAAAATAAAACGAAATCAAGTAATTCAAATAAAAACAATAACATTTTGAATAAAGAAATAAAAATAAAAATATAGAAAGAATAAAATATATAATCAATACAAATAAAACATTAAATGAAACATTATAATAAATATAACATGAATGAAATAAAATAAAAATGTAATTACATTTTGAAAATCATTAAATTAAGTTCAATTTAGTTTAAAAAAATAAAACAAATAAAAACATTAAATGAAATATATTCTAAAATAATGAAATAAAATAAATTAAATCAAATAAGAATAAAATAAAATAATTTAAAATGTTTCATTGAGTTCAATTCAATTTAGTTAAAAAAAACTAATAAACAGAGATTAAAAAATAGATTGAAATATATTATGAAAGGAATTAAATAAAATGACACAAAATTAAATTAAAACCTAAGAATGTTAAGCAGCCTATTGTCCTAAATATGGGTACATAATTTTTGCCTACATAGTTAACACTTTCAATGCAGAACTTACTTGTAACAGAGTATTTTTTCAGTGTAGTATTAGTACTTTTACTTGAGTAAAGATCTCCTCCAACACTGCTGAATGGACCTGTAGGATTGTTTTCATTTTTCCTCCTGATTTCCCATATTTCACCAGAAGATGGCGACAAGCACCACCCAAACACTGCAGCACACGTCACATGAACCCTCATTAACAATTAAATATAAAAATAAGGATAATTCCAGCAGAGCTGAAACACACACGTCACCTGTAGCGGCTTGGATCTTCATGAAAACAGCATAAATGTGGCTTTAACACCGGAGCCATGTTTGTGGAGTCAAGTGTCTCGGTGAGGACTTGGTGAGAAGAAGATGGTGCTGAGGAGCTGCGCTCGGAGCTGAAGATGTCTGGTGGTGGATGCTCTCATCCCCTCATCCATCCTCCCACAGCAAATCAATGAGTCAACATGGCCGCGGAGCAGCTCGCCCTGTAGCACCACCGACACACCGAATAAAACAACACACAGGTAAATAAATAAACATGCACGGTTCATGGGGAGACACTGGGCCTGCATGCGTTACTGCACGTATCAGAGGGGTCCCTATAGTGTAAACCACAGGGAGACATGCAGCTGATTAATCACCAAAACAAAGCTACAGGTTAATGTTTGTTATATAATCTAATATGATAATATTCACACCATAAATAAATAAATAAATAAATAAATATCTCTCTTTATTCGACTCTATTTTATTCTATTATTCTGTATGTTTTCTTATTGGTCCTTGGTTTAACATTAAAAGAGAGAAATCTGTTATTTTCTTTTGTTTTTCAGATTAAATGGCGTTCATGTCCCGGTTCTCCCGGTCCCGGAGCAGCTCCAGGTCTCCGAACCGAAAGGACTCCGAGCGTCAGTCCCCGACCCTGACCGTGTCCGAGCTGGAGAGGCTCCTGTGTACGGGCAAAACAGCATGCAACCATGCAGACGAAGTGTGGCCACGACTCTATATTGGAGATCAGTGAGTTTACATCACGCTCAGCTGTATTTATTTCATCATAAGCAGTGGCGGAAGAAGCAAAACTGCACAGAAACACTCTGTTACAAGCAAAAGTCCTGCGTTTAAAGTCTATGTAAAGTAAATGTACATTAGTATTGACAATTTCAAATCAGCACCAACAATAAAAGCACTAATTATGGAGAATACCAATTTCAGAATGATAAATTTATATTATTGGATTATGTATGCATTAAGCATCCCTACTCTTGCAGCTAGTAAAGGTGGAGCTTATTTTATTAACTTTATATACTGCTAGTAAACTTAATCTACAACAATACATCTTAATTTATTAGAAAATTGTTGTTAAATATAAGTTATATTGTGTGTTAAAGGTCCAGTGTGTAAGATTTAGGGGGATTTAGTGACATCTAGTGGTGAGGACTGCAAAATTGCAACCAGTTTAAACTTCTCCTGGTTAGAAATCCTTCAATGTTCATTGTTCGGGAGGTTTCTGGGAGCCGAATTATCCACAGAGGTCTCTTCCTCTCCAAAACAAACAGACCAGGTGATTTAAACCGGTAAAAACCTTGAATATAGCAGTTTTACTATACAAATGACTGTTTCTCCAATGCAGTTTGGCTCGCTGGACACAGGCCGCTAATGGACACCTGCAAATGTTTGCTTGTATTTTCTCTGATAACTTAAGATCCAGTTATTTAGAAGTTTTTACCAGGAGCTGAATTATCCGCAGAGGTGTCGTCCTTTCTAAAACAAACAGACCTGGTGATTTAAACTGGTGAAAACATTGAATAAAGCAGGGTCAAGTTACAAATTTGTGTTTCTCCAATGCAGTTTGCCTTGTTGGAGACAGGCTAATAACTACCACCTGCTAATGTGTTCTTACCTTCATTCTCTGATCATTTAAAATCCAGATGTTCAGGAGGTTTTTACCAGGAGCCAAATTATCTGCAGAGGTCTCTTCCTCTCCAAAACAAACAGACCCGGTGATTAAAACCTGTAAAAACACTGAATGAGCCACCAACTCAGCACCTGCCAATGCTTGCTCATATTTTTTCTCTGATAACTTAGGGCCTGTCCCAATACCCACACTTCCCCGAGAAAAACTCACTTGCACTTGGTTGTGCGCAGAATTGACATAGTGGAAGTGGTTTCCAACACTTAAAACCCGCCCTCGATTCCAAGGGAGCCCCGACCCACACTTTCAACGAAGTGGAAGATGAAACACCTTGCGAAGTCAGCAACGTCGGCAAGTTTTGGGAAACAATTTGTTGCTGTGCGATTGAAATGTAGGCTATACAAACAACAGATGGTAGGACTAGCATAAACTCATCAGCAACTCAGTTGAACACAGCGTCAAAATATTTAAACAAATCGACTTACCCGAACAAAATCGATCAGAACTAGAAGACGTCGTAGGTGCTTCCTGTTTTCAGCATTTCTTCTCTGTTGATTCATCAGATGTCACTACTACGCGTGACGTATACCTGCATGTCGGCCATGCTGATTTGCGTGAAGTGGTGTCTCATTTCTTAGGGAAAGATCTCTACCCTAATATTTCTCACTTCCCTCATCAAGGGTTATCTCGCAAACGAGGGCACTCAATACCAAGTGGAAGATTTAAGGAGCAGAAATGGGATTGGGCCTTAAGATCCAGATGTTCAGGAGGTTTTTACCAGGAGCCGAATTATCCACAGAGGTCTCTTCCTCATCAAAACAAACTGACCAGGTGATTTAAACCAGTAAAAACACTGAATAAAGCAGTGTCAAGTTACAAATTAGTGTTTCTTTAATGATGTTTGGCATGTCGGACATGGGCCGCTAACCTAGCACCTGCTAACGTCTGCTCACGGTTTTTTTCTGAACTTAAGTTCTAGACGTTCAGGAGGTTGAATTATTCAGAGAGGTATCTTCCTCTTCAAAACAAACAGACCATTAAAAACTTAATAAAGCAGTTTCAGTGTTTTGCTAACCATGACGGCCAATGCGATAACACAAACAGTCCTATCTAGAGCTTCTGTTTGTTTTGTCCGTTTTGGGCTACTGTAGAAACATGGTGGTACAACATGGCGATCTCCATAGATGAGGACCTATTCCCTATGTAGATATGAACGGCTCATTCTAAAGTAATGAAAACACAACAATTTTTATTTTCAGGTGATTATACACTAAAGAAAACATACTTATGTTATATTCAGTAAAATGCTAATATACCCACCTAAACACTGGACCCTTAATCTGTATCTGTAAAAACAATAACTAGGAAAAAAATTTGCAATAAATGCATTGGACATAAAAGTTCAACATGAACTTCTAAGATGTAGAGGACAAAGCTGCAGAAAGTGCAAATGCTCACGTGCCTCAACACTGTGTCATGAGAGTTGCACAGGACGACACACAGAGACACAGAGAGCTACAGCTCAGTCAGTTTGTCAGCAGGCAGGTCCAGGCAGGCAGAAGGAACAATGTTGGTGCAGATGCTGACTTAACAGTCTGACAGAGGAGTGGGGAACATGAGCCTCCAGCTATACTGGAGTGGCAGTTTCCTCAAGCTCTGCACAGATGTTCAGTTTTACTTTGTCTGAGTGTTTCAGTTTTAGGCTACTTGATATTTTCACTCCACGACATCACAGAGGAGAATATTGCACATTTTACTGCACTGCATTTATTTATTTGTTTAAGTTAGTGGGGACTTTTCAGATTCAAACTTTACATTGAAAACTAATAGACATACATGGGCAGGTTACGAGACACTGGGGCCCCAGGGCACAGATGTGCAAAAGGCCCCACCACCTCTCCGACACAGGAGCAATACAGACTGACTTTGTGGTGGTTTTGGATTCCTTTGTAGTCATTGTGCATCTTTTTGTGGTTTTGTGTCTATTTGTAGTTTGTTTTTGTCTCCCTGTGGTTGTTTTGTGTCTCTTTGAGATAATTTTTTGTTTGTTTCTTGTTTTTCCGTTTTGTGTTGTTTGTGGTTGTTTTGCCTGTTTTTGGTCTCTGTGGTTGTTTTGTGTCTCTTTGAGGTCATTTTGTGTCTCTTAGTAGTCGTTTTGTGTCTCCCTGCGGTTGTTTTGTGTCTCTTAGTAGTCGTTTTGTGTCTCCCTGTGGTTGTTTTGTGTCTCTCTGTGGTTGTTTTGTGTCTCTTTGTGGTCATTTTGTGTCTCTTAGTAGTCGTTTTGTGTCTCTCTGTGGTTGTTTTGTGTCTCTTTGTGGTCATTTTGTGTCTCTTAGTAGTTGTTTTGTGTCTCTCTGTGGTTGTTTTGTGTCTCTTTGAGGTCATTTGTGTCTCTTTGTAGTAGTTTTTTGTCTCCCTGTGTGGAATTTGCCCATTTCTGTAGTTATTTTGTGGAGCTCTTTGTGGTCTTTTTGGTCTTTTGTGTCTCTTTGTAGTCATTTTTTGTCTGTTTGTGGATATTTTTGCCTGTTTTTATTGTTATCTTGTGTCTCTTTGCAGTTTCTTTGCATCAGTTTGCGGTCTTTTGTGTCTTTTTTTGGTTCATTTGGTGTCTCTCTGTGGTTGTTTTGTGTCTCTTTGTGGTCATTTTGTGTCTCTTAGTAGTTGTTTTGTGTCTCTCTGTGGTTGTTTTGTGTCTCTTTGAGGTCATTTGTGTCTCTTTGTAGTAGTTTTTTGTCTCCCTGTGTGGAATTTGCCCATTTCTGTAGTTATTTTGTGGAGCTCTTTGTGGTCTTTTTGGTCTTTTGTGTCTCTTTGTAGTCATTTTTTGTCTGTTTGTGGATATTTTTGCCTGTTTTTATTGTTATCTTGTGTCTCTTTGCAGTTTCTTTGCATCAGTTTGCGGTCTTTTGTGTCTTTTTTTGGTTCATTTGGTGTCTCCCTGTGGTTGTTTTGTGTCTCTTTGTGGTCATTTTGTGTCTCTTAGTAGTCGTTTAATGTCTCCCTGTGTGGAGTTTGCCCGTTTTTGTAGTTATTTTGTGGGTTTTTTGCAGTTGCTTTGGAGCTCTTTGTGGTCTTTCTGGTCTTTTGTGTCTTTTTGTTGTCGTTTTTTGTCTGTTTGTGGATATTTCGCCTGTTTTTATAGTTATCTTGTGTCTCTTTGCAGTTTCTTTGCATCTCTTTCTGGTCATTTTGTATAATTTTTGATTGTTTTGTGTTACTTTGTAGGCATATACATACATATACATTGTAGGGCTGCTTATATATATGATGCACAGTGCCGTAGTTGTGTTATGTCTTACTGTTATGTCTTACTGTGGATGTTTAGCCCGTTTTTTGAGTCTTGAGTCTCTTTGCAGTTCCCTTCCATCTCTTTTGTTTTGTGTTTCTTTGTGGATGTTTTGCACTTTGTTGTCATTATTTTGTGTCTCTCTGTGGTCATCTTGTGTCTTTTTTGGTTGATTTGCGTCTCCTTGTAGGCGTATTCATATATAGTAGGATCACTTATAAATTTGCTGAGCAAGTTTGCACGGTTAATACAGAATGTTCATTATTATGCCCATGATATTTCCTTAATGTCACATTATTGCACTTTGTGTCCCATGAGTCAGCAAAGAATGGTTTGAATAACTGCAGCCCATAGAGGAAAAATTGTCCAATATTTCATTTAAAAAAAAGATAAGAGAATAGTATGTTAAATGCAGGACTTTTACCTGTAACAGAGAATTTTTACATTGTTGTATCGTATTCCACCACTGTCATATATTCATTTACATTAAATTAGCTGGAATATGGAGTTGTGTAGTCAAAAAAAACACACACACACACACACACAACTGTCAGTCAAACAGAAAAATCTGCATGGTGCTGCGTGACCCAGCTGCCTATGTACATGTGGTTTTAACTTCAACATAGGAATCACACTGACATGTAGAGATGTGAAACTCTTTTAATGGACTGATCCTGGGCTGTAAAATCTCCTCTCTGCAGAGATATTGCATCAGACCGGCGTGAGCTGGCCAAACTTGGCATCACACACATCCTCAACTGTGCTCAGAGCAAGTGGCGCGGTGGAGCCGAGCATTACGCCGGCATGAACATCACCTATCACGGCATTGAGGCTCACGACTCGCCCACCTTCGACATGAGTGTCAACTTCTATCCTGCTGCTGAGTTCATCCACAAAGCCCTCACAAGTGGAGGTTAGTCTGTGAATGTGTTAATGTGTGTGTGTACATCCTTCATAATACTTAGACAACATGGAAATACACAATTTTAAGTTCACATTGTGTGTGTGTGTTGGTGTGTGTGTAGGTAAGGTGCTGGTCCACTGCACTGTGGGAGTGAGTCGCTCTGCCACTCTGGTGCTGGCCTACCTGATGATCAGACAAAACCTGACGCTGGTGGAGGCCATTAAAACAGTGAAGGACCACCGAGGCGTCATCCCCAACCGAGGTTTCCTCCGCCAGCTCAACGGCCTGGACGGCATCCTGAGGGAGAGCCGTAAGACATCGCCGCAAAGCTGAAAGTCCTCTCAACACACACACACACACACACACACACCTGAACACAACCTGAGGTAGCAGCTAAACTGGTTACACTGGGGGAGGTAAGGGGACCAAGTTAGGAGCAAGTGGTGGGTTTCTGACACTGTGGCTCAGAGTGGCAGCAGCATTTGACTGATATCAGTATCTTCAGACTCAATTCATTCATTTTTATTTATTTATTTATTATTAATTTCATATTGTTGTTTGTGTTTAAACCTCTGAAACAACATGGATGGTATAACTCAAATTTCCTTATGACGTGACACCTATTTAACGCCAGAGGAACTCTCAGCACCATTAATGACAAACTCATTAAAGTCAGGTCTAGTCAGTTCTATTGGTTACATTATTGGTGACGAGGAGGCGATAATTTGGCAAAAATGATCACAAGCCAAAAAGGTTCTGCTTATTCAAGAGTAGTCTACTACTTCTAATTTTAATCAACTTTCAGACCATTCCACTTGACTTGTACTTGATATTTTATTACCACTTTACAATTAAAGCTTAACTCTTAATGGTATCCATCGTTACCAAAACACTGCAGGAATCCTTAAAGGGCAACTTTGGGTTTTTTTCAACCTGGACCCTATTTTCCCGTGTTTTTGTGTCTAAGTGACTCATGGGAACAGCCATTTTTAAATTAGTCTAACAGCAATGAAACTGGCTGCTGTGTAACCACTCAGGGCATTTGCGCACCGTTGATGTACGTCCACTTTAAGTGTTTGTTTTTGCCACTGACAGGCTCAGATTGTTATCATAATCCTGACAACATTATGAAAGGATCCCTACAGAGTTAGACCCTTTTGTTAAAGAGTAAGATCCTTTTTGTTTAATCAGAAACAGCCCCGAAGTTGCTGTCGGCAAGCACACCAGACTCCATTTAAATAATCAGTAATTTTAGCCCATATAGAGGCAGCATGTTTTCACATCTAACTGCGTGAATTAAGGGTTCATTTCGACTAAACCAGAGCTGGTGATTGTTGGAACAGTGGAAAGATGAACCAAGATGGCTTTTGTGAGTTTTATTTTGCTTCTGTCGACTTTGAATGAAGTGTGTTTAACGATGCTAAAATCACTGTTTATTTAAATGGAGTCTGGTGGGTTTGACGATTTTGGTGCTGTTTCTGGTTAAAAAGGATCTTACTCTTTAACAAACAAGTCCATCTCTGCAGGGATCCTTTTTATAATGTTGTCAGACATTAACAATAACAATCTGAGCCTGTCAGTGGCAAAAACAAACACTTAAAGTAAAGTAAAATGGCAGTGCGCAAATGCTCCAAGTGGTTACATTGCAGTCTGTGTCGCGGCTGCTGGACCAATTTCAAAAACTGTTTCTCCTTTTCGTCACATAAACACAAAAACATGGGGTTCACGTTGAAGAATACCAAAGTTACCCTTTATCAAGTCATGAAGTCTCATCTCTGGTGCATTTTCTCTCGTTTCAGGAAATTTCTAGAAATCTGTCAATGATTCCACAAAGGTCTTAAAATGTGCTGAATTATTCGAGATGAAATAATCTTATCTCACTGGTCGACTTTTTTCACTTGTCTTAACAACCAAAAAAAGATCCTGCAAACTTTTGGTCGCATGAACTCACTTTACTGACACGATTTGAGTCAGCAGGTCAAACTCAACGATCCTCATAAGCAAGGGCGATATTTCCACCTCCGCTAAGGGGGGAATGTCTGTCTCAGTTTTTAAAATCCTATTTTTGTCCTTCTCACTTTGACAGTTTCAGTTTTTTACTAAAAGACCACCAAACTGTGTCCTCGTACTGTTCTAAATGTCCAAGTGCTCATCTGAAATACTTAAGCTGTTTTTATTTACAGATCATGTTCCTAAAAAGACTCAACTGATTATCAATTAAAGATTATGCAGTGAAAACAAACTCTTTATGGTGAAGATAGATGAAAAAAAAATATTTACTTTGTTTAAAGGTTCACAGTTGACATGGGGAATATTAATTTTGATTTAAATGTCCAGTGTGTAAGATATAGGGGGATTTAGTGGAATCTAGCGGTAAGGATTGCAGATTGCAGCTAGCTGAATTCCTTCAGTGTTCATACTGAGCTGAATTATCCACAGACATCCTTCCTCTTCCTTCATCTCTAAAACAAACTGACCAGGGGTCTCATTCAAAAATTAGTGCGCAGGATCCATACTCGAAATGTATGTACAAACAAAAGCCAAAAATGGCATGCGACAAAAAAAATTCAACAATATTTACAATCACCATCTGCGTCGCCAATTCACCATCTCCAAAATGTTCGTAAGCATGGGTCAAAGTTTCTCCCATCAAGTCTGTTTTTATAGATCACATCTTTTTTGTGCGAAGTGCACACCAGTGTTCATACAAATCTGTTACAAATCAGTGTTTGTCCTACCCTGTTTGGCACGTTGCAGACAGAGTGCTTGCAAAGTGTGCGCTCATCTTTTTCTGATCCAGATGTACAGGAGGTTTGTAGCGGGAGCCAAATTGTCCGCAGATGTCTCTTCCTCTCTAAAACAAATGGACCAGGTGATTTAAACTGGTAAAAATACAAAATAAAGCAGTGTCATGTTAAAAAAAAATCAGTGTTTTCTTGACGCTGCTCATCACAGAGGGGCTGCTAACTATGATGGCCGACGCAAAAACGCAAATTACCCTATCTAGAGCCAGTTTGGTTTGTCCATTCAGGGCTACTGTAGCAACATGGAGGTGCAACATGGCGATCTCCATATATGTCAACCTGCTCCTTGTGTAAATATAAAGGGCTCATTCTAAGGTAACAAAAACACAACAGTCCTTATTTTTGGGTGATTATACACTAAAGAAAACATACACACTGGACCTTAAAATAAATAATATTTATCAAAACAAGTACCAGGTTTCTGTTGCGATTTGTGCAGATTTTTTTTGACATACTTACATTATGCAAAGTGTGATAACCAATTTAATCATAATGTATTATTTGCAAAATTATATAAATTCATATAAATGAAAAAAAACAAAAACATTTATATGTTTGTTTAAAAAAATGTATTTCTAAAACCAAACTTGTGCTCTTGCTCGTCAGGTAAATTAATTAAAAAAAAGTCTGAGGACCGATATCGATAAAGTGAGTACAAGTGATCAACAATGTGCAGGATTTAATAACAGACCAACTAACTGGTTAAAATGGAGAGAACAGCATCGCCACTGGCCCCAAGTGCTACCAGTAAAATCATCTGAGTGCTATTGATGTCTCATTTAAGAGAGATTATCTGCAGTGTTCCTGTCAGCCAGCCTGGAGCTTAAGGGCTGGGATTCAAGGAGCCCCACGCTTGATGTTGCGTGGGCCCCAGAGGTTACCACAACTGGTTCTGTCCACACATGGGCTATACTGTCTTTTATAATCAAAATGGAGGGTAAAACCTGTGATATCAGCCCTCTGTAAGAAGACTCTTGCTCAGTGATTCTTCCCCGTAGTTTAAGTCTTTTGCAGGTCTTCCCTAGACTTACTTTTTTACATTCAGCAAGTGTCATTAAGTGCTCTGAACAACTCACACACTAGTTGTAGCCCAGGTCTAAACCAGCACAGTTATGTAGCCTGTTGATTATTGTATTACAGTGTTGTCACACAATCTGTACACAATTGTTATCTGTGATGAGTTTGTGAATAGCAACATGCAGTATTACAGTATACTATGATTTTTGTTTCAAGTTCAGTGTATTGTTTCAATCCAATGTATTTCAAGTATCACAGTCCTTCTTGACTTATTTTTTTTTATTGGATATCTTGTGCGTGATAATCTGAAATTCATCAAGTAGAGAGGAGATTTAAGCCCATTTGGACGGGGTCGACATCACAGGCGGAGGTGGAGGAATGAAATATTTACTGTTCTCCTCTGTAATTTAACTCATCACTTTAAACTATCAGAAAATTACAGGATATGGTCTGTAATAGAAATGGACATTCAGCAGGACAAAGCCAGGCAAAGATACTGCATGAGGTGAATTTGAGTCAAAAATCGCACCTTTTCTAGGAGTCATAACTCAGTCAAATCTGAACACACAGATATGAAACACACATTTTTAGATACAGCGTGACTTACAGTTCCTGAGGATATCTTTATCATTATCTTTGATGTCCATCCAAGATAAACGTCCATAAATCTGCTTGGAAATCATAGGGAAAAAAGCGCTTCAGAACTTGCCTGAGAATCATCACGTTTTTGAGTTTTCTTCAGTTTCAAAGTAATCCAGTAGTTTGACTCACTGCTGCAGAGGCCTTTTAACCATCAGGAAATTTCTGTAAGAGATATGAACATTCAACAGGACAAAGTCTGGCAAATCGGAAAACACATACATGAAACACATACTTTTAGATCCAGTGTGACTTAGGGCCGTTTCATAGTCGACGCAAAGGCACGCAGACGGGAACGCATTGGGATGCATCAAGACACATTGGCCGCGAAATGATGCGTGCTTACGACTCAAAATGTGTTGTCCATTTTTTTGATACGCTACACAGTGATGCGTGTAATACCATGCGTTGCCAGCGGAGGTGATAATGCAAGTGACGTCCTTGACATTAACCACTTTTTGTTATTCACAGAAGAAGCAGGTATGAAATATGGCGGAGGAGGAAAACTTTGTGAACTCGTACAGACACACCCCCATTTATATGACAGTTCTAGTGCTCTGCAAATAGCAATACTAGCTAGCGACAGCAGTACTAGCTAGCCGGAATGTACTGGTGACTCTGCTACCCCCTATTGCATGAGCGATGTATTGCATTTCAAGTGTCGCCCGCGTCGCTTGCGTTCAATGTGTTGACTATGAAAGGAAGTGCGTTGCTCGCGTCGCTTGCTCGCGTCGCTTGCTCGCGTTGCGTGCGTCGACTATGAAACGGCCCTTACAGTTCTCGAGGATATCACTATCTCTGATGTCCATTTAGCAGAAATGTCCATAAAAAGCGCTTCAGTAATTAATCAGTAAGCCATTCAGTGGCAGTGTTCTGCACATCCATGGGTGCTAATAGGAACAGCTAATGGCTAATTCAGCACACCTTTAGTGGTGCCAATTTGCCAGGATGTAAACAAATATGGGCTTAAAAAATGCAATAATAAGCATAAAAGAGAATGCCAGTATCTACCTTGGTCTTGCTCTCCTGATGGCTTTATATGGTTGTAATATTGTTCCCCATATTGGCCTGTATTAAGGTTAGCCTGTTTCAATTTATCAAATCAGCAAAAACATTTAGGCTACTTCATTTTCACAAAAAAGGATAATAGAAAAGTAAAAGGACAAGCAGCTTTTCCTGTAGAAAAAAACTCAGAGACCCAATTTAAGGAGAAAAATATTACTCCAGTTGGGATTTAAATTAAAGGAGGAGCAAACAGTTCACTGTAGGACAGTGGAATTTCAATAGAAACTCACCCCACCTCCCCTAGAGAACTAAACCTAGTCCGAATGGTGCTTCAGACTCTAACAAGGCTTTTTAAATGACTTCCAGTCTGGTGTATCACTTCAATTTTACAGTGACTGTTAGCTGTCCAGAGTAAGACTCGAAATGATGATGTAATATGCCAGCACAAGAAGCATTTAGAGCAGACATGCAGTGGGAGACAATACCACAAATGTGCCATTGCAAAAGCTACCAACTGCCCGGATGTCAGGAGAGTGCACAGTGTTCAGTGCCGAGTCTTGCAAAGTCCGCTCTTTTGTCTTGGTGTTAAGTGAGGCTTGTGTTCTCATGCTAATGAAAAACAATAGAGGATCCAATGCTGAAATTCAAACCAGCTTTTCAGATACCCTCGTGTGTGTGTTAATAATGATTACCTCAAGTACCAAACACATTTTGTGTGACTCGTGGTATTCGTCTGTGCTGTTTCAACATCACCATGATGAAGTACGGGTGGAGGGGAAAAGAGGTGAGCGACTTTTTTTGGCTCATATGCAGAAAAATGTAAATAAAAAGCTGATCAGTGGATTTGTACAGTCTGTGGAGAATTAAAGGTATAGTTACATTTTTTGGCTTATTTGCTGTCCTGCCGAAAGTTTGGTGAAAAGGTTGTTACCTCTCTCATGTCTGTGCACTAAGTATGGAGCTGATTAGAGGGGATTAGCTTATTTTAGCATAAAGACTGGAAGCAAAGGGAAACACTTCACGGTCTGATCGTCAAGCCACGACAAATACTCACACAGTATATGTAAAATAGAAAATAAAACAGCCCGTCGGCCCCTGCAGACCATTCTGACTATTAACAATTATCAATAAAGATTTGTTCAAAAGCCCCAAGGCAGATCAGAGTTCAGAGCAGAGGTCTGTAATGTTACACCAGTACGGTGTACAGTCATATCGGTGTTGATACGAGGAGGAAACATCGAGGAGGCGTGCATGCTGTTGCCACAGCCGGATGAACCTGGCCTCCATATTTATATTTTATATCCACATGACGCGTCGTGTCACCATGGCACTTTAAGATGCTCTTTTTGCCACTTGGCACAAGCACAGTGAGAGAAAAGGCACTGATCTTTGGGGAATCAAATCATGGCTCCGCTTTAACTTTGCGACAGTCCTAGGACGGCTAACCGAAATTTCTGACGTTAGAAAGTCATCTGGATGTCCGACAGACAGACAAAAGCAGCTGTTCAGGCCTTGATGTGTCCTCACTCCCCCCTGTACACCACACAGCAAATGACAACTGACAAAGCTGAAATTCGGTCCGACTCTAATATGAGTTGTGTGGCTCAAAAATCAGGTCAGAACTGGCTTCAAATGGTACCATATAGGCCCAGCTGAACTAGTTGATTAATGTTAACTCTGTAAGTTGACTGAAAATTTGTCTTAAGACTTGTTTAATACAAGAAACCTTTTGAAAATGTTTAAAATATGCACCTGATGGCTGCGTAATATCAGGCTAAAAGACTGAGGCTAAAGTTGCAAGTACAAAGGCAGCATCTGCACCAGTCGATGATCCACTGTTTGTTATTCCTCCGCACCGGTAATAGCTGGAAGTTTTTGGGTAGTCCTTCCTTCAGTCCCATTCTTGTGAACACGATATCTCAAGAACGCTTCGATGGGATTTGGCACAAACATCCACTTTGAGTCAAGGATGGGCTTTGGTGGTCAAAACGAAAAGCCAAGGTCACTGTGACCTCATTTGTCCCATTGTCATGAACCCAATATCTCAAGAATACCTTGAGGGAATTTCCTCAAAATTGGCACAAACATCCACTTTGATTTACGCATGAATTGATGAGAATTGGCGGTCAAAGGTCAAAGTAACTGTGACCATGCATCTGTCTCGTTCTTGTGAACGCAATATCTCAAGAACACCTTGAGGGAATTTCTTGAGATTTGGAACAAACGTCCACTTGGACTCAAGAATGAGTTGATTAGACTTTGGTGGTCAAGGGTCAAGGTAACTGTGACCTCAGAAAACATACTTTTGACCCTAACTCAAGAGTTTATATGATAATTATGACAAAATTTCACACAAATGTCTAATAGGATAGGCTAGCCATTGTTCAATGCCACAATTCGGGACCAGATCGTTCGGGACATTTGGTCAGATACTGAATTGGTGACCCTTATCTTGGGTGTCCATCTTGAAACTGTTCTGATTGTAAAGATTGTCTGTGCTGCCGGGCTGAAGATGTGTGTGAAGCGTCCACACTCGACCGTCATGGCTACAGATGAGGCATACAGCCGAGAGGCGGTAACACTAGTTTTAACTTTGGAGAGGACCAAGTGCCGTTCACACCAAGAGCAATAACTATAATGACACCGATGTGAGCATCCACAATGATGAACGATAACGTTCTGTCAACAGTGGCACCGAGTACATGCTGTCAGTGTTTCTATCGTTCATCAAATTGCTCATTGTTCACCACTGTTGTTGTTATAGTTGTGGTGTGGACTCTGCCACCAACCAGAGTTACGAATGATTTTTAAAGTGATATATTTCTAATTATTGTTAGCGATTTTTTTGTGTAAATGTCCCTTTACTGCTTCCCCATTTCTATTTATGCTAAGCTAAGCTAACCTCCTTCATATCTACTGCACAGACATGCAAGTGGTATCGATCTTCTCGTCTAACTCTCTCCATCAATGCAAATATGTAACAAAATGTCAGACTATTCCTTTAAAGAGTGTTTTGTATCTCGGCCTTGGAATGCACTATCGCCAGTTTAAGGGACAATTTGTTTGCATTGTGTGTTAAACTGATACCCGTTTGCATCACAGCTGGCTTCTTGGGGACCAATAGATGACCCAAGGGGCCACATCTGACCCCGACAACCCTGTCGCATGAAAGATATTTTCATGAGACCCTGGATGTTTTAAATTGGCACTTTTTGTATAATATTTGGATTGAACTGTGACGGCATGAAGTTACTCCCCAAGTCCAGAATCAGCGTGTCAAAACTCCTCTTATGTTACATTCTGTGTCAGGAAAACAGAGACTTCCTTTGAATACCACAAAGTCCTGGTGCAGCAGAATCTGCCTTTTCTCAGAGGCTTTCCACTCAGTTAAAACACAGAGGAAACACGTATAAAATCAATGAACTATCCAAGGATATTTTCTTGACAGGGCCTCTCTAACCATTACGATCTTTACCTTTGCTGTATTGGATCTGTATGTTTTGTTTTTGTGGTTTTACTGTGCCGTAATTGGTCGTTGGTCTCGATTCCCTGTTTATATTCTCGTAATATCTTTGTTTTCTTACAGAGACCTTTCTATAGGAAAACTTGAATTCTTTTGGATTTATTTTTGTATCACTCTCTTTGAGGTTCACTGAAGGAGAAACTGGCAAAGGAGATGTTGATGCCTTAATCTGTGTACTTCGAGGTGGTTTTTAGACTTTTGTTTCTATGTTTTTATTGTGAATTACACTGAGCATTGATTAATAACTTTGTTTTGATAAATTCTGTACTAATCAGAAATAAATAAAAACTTCTCTCAGAGCTGTTGTATTGTATTTGGTATTACATAAAAGTAGATTTATACATCTACTCCCTTACATCCCAGAGGTAAATCACATATTCTTTACAAGATAAATACTGTAAAACTTCAAGATATATCCCTGATTTTTTAAAGTTTGGACAGGCTTTTAATTCCGTTCAGCAGAGTAGGAAATATCAAATTGTTCATTTAAACCAAAATGAATATTACTTGTATAAAAATTAGGCTGTCAAATAACATATCAATTTCCAATCATTCATTTGATCAAGCTCCGACAGAGAGCATTATCCTCTTTAATGAGCAGTATAAGATTTGCGGGGATTTGGCGGCATCTAGTGGTGACGATTGCAGATTGCAGCCAGCTGTAACTTCTCCTGGTTAGAATTCCCTCAGTTTTCATTGTTGAGGAGGTTTTTACCAGGAGCTGAATTAGCCACAGAGGTCTCTTCCTCTCCAGTTTCTCCAACGCCGTTTGGCAAGTAGGCTCACCTTTGTGTCCAGACGTTAAGGAAGTTTTTACTGGGAGTCGAAACATCTGCAGGGGTTTCTTCTTCTCCAAAACAAATGGACCAAGTGATTTAAAGCAGTTTCATGTCACTAACTCAGTGTTTCTCCAACACCATTTAGCAAGTTGTAGACACGCCGCTAGCCCAGTGCCTGCTATGTGCACTCATCTTTTTTCTCTGATAACTTAATGTGTGCTCAGCTCATTTCTGATTCAGATGTTCAGGATGTTTCTCCTCCTCTACAAAAACGGAAAGACAAGGATATTTAAACTGGTGAAAACATTGAATAAAGCAGGTTCACGTTCTAAAGCAGTGTTTCTCTAATGCAGTTTGGCTTGTGCAGGCTGCTAACTAGCACCTGCTAATGTGTTCTCACCTTTAGTCTTTGATCATTTCTGATCCAGATGTTCATGAAGTTTTTACCAGGAGCTGAATTATCCACAGAGGTCTCCTCCTCTCCAAAACAAAAACACTGAGTGAAGCAGTTTCACACACAAATCAATATTTCTCCCACATTGTTTGGCATGTTGGAGACGAGCCACTAACTCAGCACCTGCCAGTGTTTGCTCATATCTATTTTCTGATAACTTCAAACATTCAGGAGCTTTTCACCAGGAGCTGAATTATCCACAGAGGTCTCCTCCTCTCCAAAACAAACAAACCAGGTGATTTAAAGCTGTAAAAACACTGAATGAAGTAGGGTCAAGTTACAAATTTGATGCTGTTTGGTATGTCCAACACAGGCTGCCAACCTAACACCTGCTAATGTATGCCCACTTATTTTCGCAGGAAACTTAAAGATGTTCAGGTGGTCTCCTCCTCTCCAAAACAAACGGACCAGGTGATTTAAACTGGTAAAAACACTGAAAGCAGTTTCACATTTAAAAATCAGTATTTCTCCAATGACGCTCATTACAAAGGGGCTGCTAACCACGGTGGCCAGCACAAAAACATGAATGGCCCTGTCTAGGGTCAGTGTTTGGTTTGTCTGTTCTGGGTTACTGTAGAAACATGGCGGTGCAACATGGTGATCTCTGGAGACGAAGACCTGCTTGCTTTAAATCTTAATTTGCAGGCATGGCGCACATAGTTTCAGTTAAATGAACTAAAAGATTCAAATGTGGAGAATCTAACTGAGCTAATAATGTGTAACATGTCCATACTGACAAACGTTTATATTCGGTTGTGCACTCTAATGTTAGCTCAAGCAGGTAGCTGACAACCCAGTGGGCTTTTAGAGGTTTTATACATCCAAATATACACTTACCACCCACTTTATTAGGTATATCTGTTCACCTGCTCAACACAAATAGCTAATCAGCTAGTCACATGGCAGCAGCTCAATGCATTTAGTCATGTAGACATGGTGAAGACGAGCTGCTAAAGTTCAAACTGAGCATCAGAATGATGAAGAAAGGTGATTTAAGTGACTTTCAACGTGGCATGGTTGTTGGTGCCAGACGGGCTGGTCTGAGTATTCACTGGGATTTTCACACACAACCATCTCTAGGGTTTACAGAGGATGGTCCCAGAAAGAGAAAATATCCAGTGAGCCAAAATGCCTTGTTGATGCCAGAGGTCAGAGGAGAATGGCCAGACTGGTTCAAGATGATAGAAAGGCAACAGGGAGTCAAATAACCACTGGTTACAACCAAGGTCTGCAGAAGACCATCTCTGAAGAATTGATAAGTCAATATTTTTGACTACTTAAGCTGAGTAAACACTTCAAAAACTCTTGGATCAGCTGGAAAATGCAAATCAAAGCTTAAAAAAAAGGGGTGTTTTTCTGATACCATGAGAAGTTGGCTTTTTAGAGACATGTAGTTCTCATGACAGCGAAGCTACAAACACATCTTACAGAATATGATGCATTGCTGTAGATGAAACTACCCAACAGTATGTAAGGTAGTTAAAATGAGCACATCCTACAGCAGGAAAATGCAACATACACAAATGCAGCAGTAATTTTAACCCATAAACATCAGAATAGGAAACACTGACAGCATGGAGCAGTTTACTGTGCAATCAATACTCTTCAATGCTGGACTTTCACTTGTAGTCGCTTTTTCCACCACAGTACAAAAACAGACATGACAGCCACAGCCCTTTTTCCAGAGTTGAGTTAGTGACCTCTAGTGGTAAAACATGTCAACAAATCAGGTGTTACCCAGGGAAGAATCAGATACTGAATGAGCAGACATACAAAGTCAGCTTTCATGTTGCTTTATTTACACCATCCACATCATTTTATCCAGATTTTTAGTGTGGTCCTTAAGGGACAGTTTGGAACGTAAAAATTATTACACAACGAGTGTGGCTGAGTAAGTATAAACCCGACAGAGCTTTGTTGCACTATTCTAGTTGACCACAGTCGACAATGACAACATCTTGTTTAGTTTTGCCACTGCTTGCAGTGCCTTGCTTCTCCATTTTGTCAACGACGTCACTGCCCGCCACAACTCTGCCGAACACCACATGCTTCCCGTCCAGCCTGGAGAGGAGAGACAAACATCTGAAATGAGCTGAAACTGTTGATTGGACCTGAATGCAGCAGCACACAGGTCAAAGAACTCACCAGTCAGTGTCAGCTGTGCAGATGAAGAACTGGGACCCATTGGTGTTGACCCCGGCGTTAGCCATGGACAGCGTGCCCTTCCCTTCGTGCTTCAATGTGAAGTTCTCATCAGCAAACTTCTCCCCATAGATGGATTTGCCTCCAGTTCCATTGCCCTTGGTGAAGTCGCCGCCCTTAAAAAAAAAAAAAAAACACAAAAAGACTCAGCATAGGTGGCAACAGGAATCGAAAATGCATCAGCTCTGCCGACATCTGAACTTGTGAAAACTTTGCCTTCACTGTACCTGGCACATGAAACCAGGGATGATTCGGTGAAACTTGGACTTCTTGTAGCCAAACCCTTTCTCTCCGGTGCACAGAGCTCGGAAATTTTCTGTAAAATAAGACACGGCACTTCACTAAATAAAAAATAAATAAAAAGTCATTACAAGTAGAAAGCGCCATTTATTGATTTAGAGCAGGGGTCTCAAACCACCTGAGGTCACCAGCCAGGCTGCATGGAGTAATGCTGCCGATATGAGACAGTGAGCACCAGACATGTAAAGGCACCCTGCCCCCTCCTGCATACCAGTAACGTCTTTTGTGGTCGTTTTGTATCTTTGCCAATTTGGGGCACAATTGTTTGTATCTTTTTGAAGTTGTTCCGAGTCCTGTTGTGATGGTTTTGTCTCTGGTTGTTCCTGCAGTTGTCATTTTGAATCCATTTCTGCATCCCTTTGCAGTCATTTTGTGTCTCTCACAAAGAGACAGTCCCAGATTCTGAAGTCATTTTGAGTCTTTGTAGACTGAGGTTTTGTGGTCGTTTGAATATCTTAGAAGTCGTTTTAAGTAAATTTCTAGTACTTTCAAGTCATTGTGTCTGATTGATTGCATTGCTTTTGAAAGTTTTAAAACCTGTCTAGTCCTTTGTAGTTGTTTTGCATCTCTTTGACTCCATTTTGAGTCCCTTTCTAGTCCTTCCATGTCTTTGTGGGGTTTTATGCATCTTTTTGAATCTTAGTTGTTTTGTGTCACTTTCTAGTCTTATAGTCATTTTGTGTTGAATCAGTCTGAAGTTATCAATTTACCAAGTAATTTTGAGTCTCTTTGCAGTTTGTGGTTGTTTTGAGTCCTTTTCTAGTCCTGTGTTTCTTTGTAGCCGTTCTTAACCTTTGTGAGGTTTTATGTGCCTATTTGTGGCAATTCAAATCTCTTAGGAGTTATCGAGTCTTTTTCTAGTCCTTTGTAGTCACTTTGCAGTCTGTGTTTCTGTGTGGTTGTTTTGAATCAGTATGAAGTTCCCAATTTCCCCACCAGAGATCAGTAGAGTATTTGATTCTGAAGTCGTTTTGAGCGTCTCTCTGATCATTCGTGTCTCTTTGTGGTCATTTTGAGTCCCTTTCTAGTTCTTCGTAGTTTTTTTTTTTTTTTTTAGTCCTTTGTGTCTTTGTTTTTTGAGTCCATGTCTAGTCCTTCTGTGTCCATTTTGAGTCTCTGGTTTTATTTGTCTTTTGTGGTTGTTTGAATCTCTTAGAAGTTGTTTTAAGTCTCTTTCTGGTCATGTTGAATCAGTCCAAAGTCCCCAATTTCCCCGCCCTGGATCAAAAAAGCATTTCTGTCGTCTTTCTGATCATTTGTGTCTCTTTGTAGTCATTTTGAGTCTCTTTGGGGTTGTTTGTTCTAGTCCTTTGTGTCTCCCTGTGGTTGTTTTGTATCTCTGAAGGTCCCAATTTCCCCCAGGGATCAATAAAGCATTTCTGATTTTAAAGTCGTTTGGGGTCTCTGGTTTGTTTTGCATCTCTTTGAAGTTTTGAGTCCCGTCCTAGTCCTTTTGTGTCGCTTTGTAGTCACTATGAATCCTTGTGGGTTTTTATGTGTCTTTTTGTGGTCGATTAAATGTTAGAAGTTGTTTTGAGTCTCTTTCTGGTCCAGTTTGAAGTTGCCAATTTCCCCACCAGTTATCAGAGTATTTCAGATTCTGAAGTCGTGAGCGTCTTTCTGGTCATTTGTGTCTCTTTGTGGTCGTTTTGTGTCTCTGAACTTCCCAATTTTCCCCTGGGGCTCAATAAAATCTGATTCTCAAGTCTGTCTTTTTGCATCTCTTTGTAGTTGTCCTGTGTCGTTTCGCACCCGTTTGTGGTCAGGACCCCTATGGCAAGGGGTTTTAACATTTAATAGGTAACTGAATATGTATTGCAGATATCCGTAATTCAATTCTTCCTAGTCAAAATAAACACGACTTCTTGGGACAAATGAAGTTACTTTTGCTAGTTTTATTTCAGATATCCAAAATGAAAAAACTACTTTAAAGATTTAAAGATATCGTCAATTGAATTTTGACATGGACAAATAAAGTTTTAGGTATCTAAAATATAAGTTCTACTAGGAAGGATGAATTGTTAGCATCTATAATAAGCACTCTGAGCAAGAATGCAATTATGGACATCTAGAATGTAAAGTGTGGCGCGACTAAATGTTAAAATGGCTTGCCTGCTAGTAACAGCATGATGGCTGAGCCACTACAAATGAGGTCAAATAGCTAAAGTGGCAATGTGAGACAGTCAGTCAGTCAGTAATGCATCAAGTAGGCTTTCTAGTTGCCTTCAGGCTGTGTGACGGCCACTATGTGGAAATGTCTTGCACGTTTCAAGCAAACAAGAGTTCTTCCCCTTTCTCACTACTCCTACTTCCTCCTTCTTATTAATCATGGCAGCGGTGGCACTCCTTGTCTCACTGTTAACACCCACATTTGGCTTTGAAACTGGTTTCTCAGGCTCTCCCTTCCCGCCTCAACCACACCCTCGCCCCATGTTCACAGTCACTTCTCAAGTGAGGACCCACAGCCAATCATGAGTCCCTCTCAGGTGTGTGGAAAAAGCCAGAGCAGCTGCAGCTCTGTACTTCCTGCTGCGTGCAGTACAACTTAAAGCTTACCTGCAGTCTTTGGGACCACATCAGCCCGAAGCTGCAAAACACAACACATTGGCCTTTTGCACATCATGCATGGATTTAAAATACAGCCTAACCTCCGATTTTAAAGCTTCATTAAATGAATACAGTTGAAATAAATTAAGAAAAGTATCTTTGTCTTACCTCCATAACAATCCTGCCGGCTGCTTGTCCACCGATGGTGATGTCAAAGTAAACCCTGGGGTTTGCCATGTTTCAATGCGCGTGTGATGTGGTTGCAGTGTGAAATCGCACTTGAATGAACAACGCCTCACACACACTTCATCGACGTCTTTATGTGCATGCACTCAGTGGGTCTGTGCACAGGTGAAGGAATGGCTCCTAACAGCCAATCACAGCCAAGGTTTGTTTTTAAAGGCACAAGAATGGGCCAATAGGAGTGCAGGTGGGCGGGGTTTACTGTGAGGAGCAGTTGGTTGGCTGCTCCAGAGGAGGAGCCAGAAGCAGACGGACAGGTTTGAGGAAATAAGCAGATTGGAAGCGGTCGTGTGCAAACGTGTCTGAGGTTCAAAGGCGTGTTAGTTAGTGGTGGAGGAAAACTGAAGCAGCCTTGTGAGCATGGCTCATGTTGAGATGTGTCCCAAAGTGTAAAGAAATGTGCTTTAACCAGCAACTATAAAACCCTTCTTTTATTTAAAGTCCATTAAAGATGCTTCACTTGCCTCCAGCTACTTATACAGAATATATGTTAAAGCCTGTTGCATGAACTCTCACCAAGCAGTGCATTTTGTGGTTCAGGTGCTCAAGTGAAACAAAGGGCACTCCTCCTGCTTGGCACGCCTGCAAAAAGGGAGGAAAAGTGAAAGGTGGTTTCTATGTGCCTCCCGGCACTGAACGGGCTCTTTGGGCCTCAGTACATACAGTTCTGCACAGGGGCAATGTCTCGATGTATACAGTCTGCATGTACCAGCTGCTACACATACACACTCACTTTCTACATTTATCACTGATTTATAACAGGCAACATTAAATAAACAAAATAATATTGTTGGTCGTTTGTCTCTGTGTGGATGTTTTGGGACTTTTGTGGTTATTTGGGTCTCTTATAGGTAATTTTGTGTCTTATTGGGTACTTTTGTGTCTCCTTTAGGTCATTTTTTGCCTTTTTGTAGTCATTTTGTGTGTCTTTTAGGTCATTTTCTGTCTTTTTTGGGGCAGTTTGTGTGTCTTTTAACCCTTTTTTATCTGTTCGGGGCATTTTGTAGTAGTTTGTGTCTTTTTTAGGTCACTTTCTGTCTTTTTTAGGCATTTTAAGTCATTATTTTTTGTTTTTTGGTCATGTTGTAGTCATTTTGTGTGTCTTTAAGGTCATTCTCTGTTTTAGGCATTTTGTAGTCAGTTTGTGTTTTTCTAGGTCATTTTGTGTCTCTTTAAGGTCATTATTTTGTGTTTTTTGGTTATTTTGTTTGCATTTTGTGTGTCTTAAAGGTTATTATCTGTCTTTATGGGGGGCATTTTGTAGTCATTGTGTGTCTCTTTGAGTTCATTTTTTGTCTTTTTTTTTTTTTTGTGGTTATTTTGTAGTCATTTTGAGTCTCTTCCTAGTTGGTACATGTCAATTTGAGTGAAATTTTGCAGGTGATGACAAGAGGGGCCCCTCGACACTTTGGGCCCCTGAGCCTTTACCAGGCTCTTGAGGCCTGACTACATACAGTTAACTCTGCACAGTAATGAGGAGGGGGATGTCTAGCTAACTTACATATGATATGTCTCAATGTATGCGTGTACCAGCTGCTACACATACACATTCACTTTCTACATCTAACATTGACTTGTAACAGGCAGCAACAAAGAAAACAATGCAATATTGTCTTCTCTTGGTCATTTTGTGTCTCTGTGGATGTTTTGCATCTTTTTGTGGTCACTTTGAGTCTCTCCCTGGTCACTACATGTCAATTTGAGTGACATTTTGCAGGTGAAGACCAAAGGGGGGCCCTCAGCACTCTAGGCCCCTGGGCCTTTGCCCACTGGGCCCGTTCAGTAATCCATCCGTGTGTATCAGCAGATGTAAATTTATTTACAAAAAATAAAAAAATTTTAAAAAAAAAAGCAACATTTAACCTGTTTCAAAAGTATTGAATTCTTCTGGGGAAATCCCGAATCAGGTGAACTACCAGTGTTTCCAGTTATCTAACTTTTGCATGAAGATTAAATCACCTGAACAAACACTGAAACAACAAACATACAAAGGTATGACAAACATGACGTCACTGATTTAATACCTGTAGTGACCTCTAGTGGTAAAATGTGTCAACTGCAATAATAATTTTTAAAAAGGAGGTCATTTACTTCTTTTCTTTCCACTGACATTATTCAAATTCAAATTGACAGAAACACCAACATAAAAAATGTAAGAACAAAGCAGGTATTTCTGAATGAGGGGACGCACACAAAGTAAACTTTCACGTTGTTTTATTTACACCATCAGCATCATTTTATTCAGATTTTGTTAACAAATAAGGGTACAAAGAGGATACAAAATATTACACAACCATTATCAGCACAGGAGACAAACATTTTTAGAGGAGAAAGTTGGTTAACTGCGTGTTTTTCTACTGATGCTGCAGATAGACACCATTTTTAAAGATATACTAGGATGTAGATGATAGAGGACACATCTGAGGAGAACCAGCTGAACTGACGGAGCTCTATTTCAGTTCCCCACAGTCGGCAATGACAACCTTGGCTTTAGGGGTGCCGCTCTTTGTGCCTTGCTTCTCCATTGCCTTGACAACATCAATGCCCTCCACAACATTGCCAAACACCACGTGCTTCCCGTTCAGCCTGGAGAGGAGAGAGGCCGATTAGTATGTGAGACCAACACCTGAAACTGTTGATTGGACCTGAATGCGGCAGCACATGGGTCACAGCGGAGCTCACCAGTCAGTATTAGAAGTGCAGATGAAGAACTGGGACCCGTTGGTGTTGGCTCCAGCGTTAGCCATGGACAGAGTGCCCATACCTGTGTGCTTCAGCTGGAAGTTCTCATCAGCAAACTTCTCACCATAGATGGATTTGCCTCCAGTTCCATCGTGGTTGGTAAAGTCCCCGCCCTGAAATGAGAAAAGCTAACTCAGCATATGTTTCAACAGCAATGAAACATCTGTTCAGGCTAGACCTGACGTTGTGTAAACAAGGACACGGGTTTCTGCCTTCACCGTACCTGGCACATGAACTTAGGGATGACTCGGTGAAATGTGGAGCTCTTGTAGCCAAAGCCTTTCTCTCCGGTGCACAGAGCTCGGAAGTTTTCTGAAAAATAAAGACATGTCACTTTATTTAATCTTTATAAACCAGCTAATATAAGACAATAAGTTCATTTCACCAGTAATAAGCACCAACACTGGCCAGTCTGTTGAATATGTGGTTGTTAGTCTTTATGAGGCAGTTTTGAGTCACTTTGTAGTTGTTTTGTCTTTGGGGTTCTTTTGCATCTCTTTGTAGTCATCTTGAGTCTCTTTGTAGTCCTTTGCTTCAGCTTGTGGTCCCTTCACGTCTGCTCGTAGTCGTTTGTTTCTCTTTAAGATTTTGTGACTCTTTGGGTTGTTTTGTGTCTTTGTGGTAGTTTTGACTCTTTGAGGTCATTTTGCATCTCTATTGTTGTTTTAAGTCTCTTTTTGCATCTCTCAATAGTTGTGTGCTTATCTTTGTGGTTGTTTTGACCTTTGAGGTAATTTTGCATCTCTTTGTAACTATTTGCTTCAATGTGTGGTTGTTTTGCAACTCTTTGCGTTAGTTATGACTCTTTGAGGTCATTCTGCATCTCTTTGTAGTTGTTTTGAGTCTTATTGAGGTTGTTTTGTGTCTCTTTGTAGTTGTTTAGAATCGAATTGTGGTTGTTTTGTGTCTCTTAGTAGTCTTTCACTTCTGATTTTGGTTCTCTTTGCCTCTCTTTGTGGTTATTTTGCATTTCTGCAGTAGTTTTAACTTTTTTGGGTGCCTTTTTATGCCTCTTCGTTGTTGTGCATCTCTTTGTGGTTGTTTGCGCCTCTTTGTGGTCAATTTGTGCCTCAGGTGAAGCCAAACTCTCAGGTGCTGCTGTTGGTTGAACAACTGCTGCTGAACTTTAGTATATAGTTCACACTGGAAGTAATGAGAGTTGGGTTGCAACTAAAGATTCTGTCCACCATTTTCTCAATTAATCAAATACTTGTTGTGTAAATAAATTGTCAGAGAACGGTGAAAAATGCCTTCTGTAATGTCCCAGAGCTCAAGGTGACGTCTTTAAGTGGTACGTTTGATCTAACCAACGTTTATTATTGTGTATGACAAAGCAGAAGAAGCATGAAACCAGCAGATGTTTTAGGTTTCTGATTAAAAAAAAATAACTAAAACGATTGTTCCACACTGACAGTCTATCACTGCAGCACACACTACACAAAATATGGCCCCCCTCTGGGCCCTCTGGGCCTGTGCCCAGCAGGCCTGTTCAGTAATCCGTCCATGGCTGCTCAGATTGTATTCCTGGAGAACGACAGGTTTCTCCTTGCAAATTAGAAAAGGAAGCAGTCACAGAAACTGTCTGTGTGTCCTCAAGAGACATTTTAGCGTGAGGTAAACTGCAGTAAATCACAGCTCTGTTGCTCAGAGGGTTTATATTTATGATAAGTTGTAAAGTTAAATGTGTAAAAAAGTCTAATGTTTGCAGACTTGCTAGAAAATGTGCTGATGTCTAATATAAAAGACTTCAAAATGGAAAAAATAAAGTAATTTGCACGACAAATTTAACAATATAATCTAAAAATTGTCTCATGGATTGGACGTGGTGAAGTATGTGAGCCACTAGAGAAGCTACTGTTTGCACAAAGGAACCATACAGGCCATTCTGAGTCTAATGAGGTCATACAACTAATAATGGCTATGTGGGACAAAAGTCAGTCGCAGTCAGTCACTGATGCATCGTGCAGGTTTTCTTGTCGGGAGCTGCAGTTTTCCTTTTTCTTCATCTCCTCTTTCTCATCATCATCACAGCAGTGGTGGCGCTCAGCAGCACATCACTGTCTACACGTACAGTTAGCTTTGCAAATGGCTGCTCAGGCTCCTCTGATCAATGCCTTCACACTGAGTCACCCGCAGCCGCGACCCATATTCAGAGTACATTCTCAGCTGAAGACTAATGGGGACGCATAGTTTCCTCAACCAAACATGAATCCATATAGGGTGTGTGGAAAAAAACACAGAGCAGCAGCAGCTCTGTGGTTACTGCTGCATGCAGGGAACTTACAAAGCTGTCTCTTTATTGTTAAAGCTTACCTACCTGCAGTCTTTGGGACCACATCCGCCCGCAGCTGCAAAACACAACACGTGTCAGTTAGTAAGAGACAAACAGCAGAAGCAGGTGAGATAGTAAAACTTTAGAAGAACATTCATAAATCAGGAACCTTAAATCCAAAGTCAGCACCATCCATTATAACTTTTAAAGACACTGAGACAATTTCACACGCCCTCATCTCATCACACCTCGAGCACTGCAGCAGCCTCTGTTCTCAAAATCTATTTCCTGACTACAGATGGTGCAAGATTCAGCTGCCAGGCTTTAACCAGAACCAAGAGACGCCATTGCATCACTCCAGTTTCAGCCTCTTTGGTGGAGCAGTGTTAGTAGATTAGGTGGGCGTACTACTAGGTACACTGAGAGGCTACTGAGGAAGAAGTGTGTCCCAGTATGTCTTGGAGTTGAATTTAAGATTTTACTGATTACTTTTACGACTGCTTTGAGATCCTCTGGAAGGTCTTTTGTCTGTTCCAGAGGCCCGGCTAAAATCTAAAGGGGGACCGAGCGTTTGCAGTCAGGGCCCCGAGGCTCTGGAACGAACTGCCTGAGGAAATCAGGTCAGCCATGTCTCTTTAATCTCTGATGCCTTTAAAGTCCTCTCTTAAAACAAACTCTTATCAGAGTCTTTCCTTGAGTTTGAACTCTCTTTTATTTAAAGTGCTAAGGCCTAAACCCCAAAAATTCAATGTCTAGGACAAGGGCGTAGGTTTATTTCAACACTGGGAGGGGGACATATTAAAGGGGGAATTAAGGGGTACTCTGCAAGAAAACATTAAGCATCAAACACTTAATTTTCTGCATTCCTTTATGCACCAATTTCTGCCTTCGCTGCATCAATTTATGATATAAGTGTCTTTAATTTTGTCAAAATATAATCCTCTGCTGCTGTCATGTTTTTATGGGGGGTGCAACAAATGCACATGCTCTAAATACTGAAGGGGGCGTGTCCCCTGTGTCCCCGCCAAAATCTACACCCTTAGTGTAGGATATATTGAGACGAGATGCAACTATATTTTTTATCTTTGATTACTGTCACAATAATTTTTTCATTGTCCATTATAGCCCAATATCATTATTTAAACGCCGTGTTCTGTCCATCCAACAGTCCATTTCTCAAATATATTAAGTTTATAGCTTATATATCCCCAAACATGGGCGTTTTTAGCGACCCATTGCTGCTTTTTCTGCATCTTTTTAGTCCAAAAACACTGGTGTTTTTTGCATCCCAACCCTGCTTTTCTTGCAGCTCTTTAGTCCCCAAAAGTGGCGTTTATTTAGGGGACATGTCACTGTTTTTCCTGCCGCTTTAACCCCCATATTGTGGGTGTTTTAAGCAACCTGTCACTGTGTTTCCAGCAGCTTTTTAGTCCCCAAACGCTGGTGTTTTAGCACCCCAACACTGCTTTTCTTGCAGCTTTTTAGACCCCAAATGTGGGTGTGTTTTTTCAGCAACCTGTCACTATTTCCTGCAGCTTCAACCCCCCCAAAATGTGGGTGTTTTAATCAACCCATCACTGCTTTTCCTGCAGCTTTTTAGTCCCCGAATGTAGTGTTTATTTAGGTGCCCATCACTGTTTTTCCTGCCACTTCTTATAATCCAAATGCAGGTGTGTGTTTTAGCAACCCGTCACTGTTTTTCCTGCAGCTTTATGGTCTCCAAACGTGGGTTTTTCTTTGCAACCTGTCACTGTGTTTCCAGCGTATTTTTAGTCCCCAAACGTTGGTGTTTTTAAAGACTCTTCTGTTTTTCTTGCAGCTTTGTCGTCCCCAAAACGCTGGTGTTTTTAGCATCCCAACACTGCTTTTTTTTGCAGCTTCATAGCCCCAAAACGTGGCGTTTATTTAGCGACTTGTCACTGTTTCCTGCAGCTTTAACCCCTAAATGTGGGTGTTTTAAGCAACCTGTCCCTGTGTTTCCAGCATCTTTTTAGCCCCCAAAACATCAGTGTTTTTTAGCGACCCATCACTGTCCTCTACTACTTTCACATTTTTATTGGGGGGGTGACAAATGCACATGTTGTAAATATCGAGGGGGCTCCCCTCAACACCCCCAAATGTGAGTGTTTTTGGAGACCAGTCTCTGTTTTTCATGCGGCTTTGTAGTCCCCAAACGTTGGAGTTTTTAGCATGCCAACACTGTTTTTCTTGCTGCTTTTTGGTCCCCAAACATAGCGTTTATTTAGGGACCCATCACTGTTTTTCCTGTTGCTTTTTACTTCCCATTGTGGGTGTTTTTAGGGACCTGTCACTGTTTTTCCTGCAGCGTTTTAGTCCCCAAGTGTTCGTTTTTAGCATTCCAACACTGCTTTTCTTGCAGCTTTTTCGTCCCCAAATGTGGGTGTTTTAAGCAACCTGTCACTGTTTTTCCAGCAACTTTTGAGCACCCAAATGTGAGTGTTTTTTGGTGACCCATCACTGTCCTCTACTGCTATCATGTTTTTATTGGGGGGCGACAAATGCACATGCTCTAAATATCAAGGAGGGCATGTCCCCTGTGTGCGTCCGTCCGTCCCCTCCAGGACATATTGTGCTTGAGGCTGCAACTTTATTTTTATCATCAGTTACTGTCACAGTAATTTTCTTCATTGTCCATTATAGTTTTCCAAGGCCCAGTGTCATTATTTAAACGCCCTGTTCTGTCCAAACAACTATCAATAACTCAAATATATTAAGCTTATGACATAATTCAAATATATGATAAGGAAAGGCAGTGCATGCGTTTGAGAAGCTGAAATCTGAGACTGTTGGGCATTTTTATTTGTATCATTATCAAATAGTTTCTTAATCTCTAATTATGTTCACATTAGCAGACACATCAGATCAGCTGCATCTCCAGTGATTTACAGCCTGACATACCCATTATAACCACCAGCTGCTGCTGCTGCTGCTGCTGCTGCTGCAGGGCGTTTCCAGCAGGATATCATCTCTCTGGGAGATTTGTTTTTAATTTAATTTTCGTTATCTGCACTTGTGCAATTAATCATATCACCACCACACGAGGATATAATTACATAGGCTAAATATATATACATATATATATATATACATGCAAAAGGCTATCAAAATGGAGCCTAACAGCTGCATGGGAACTTGACGCACTGCAAAATGTCTGTCAGAGCTGCTGGCCTTATGGAAATCATACAGAGGGGTGTTAAAGATATTCCAGCTGCAGATTTTACACCTACATGACCTTTAAATAAGATAAAGTGACATAATGTGAAGTGTGTTTTTCTTACCTCCATCACAATCCTGCCGGCGTTCGCTCCATCAATAGTGATGTCAAAGAAAACTCTGGGGTTCCCCATGTTGATAAACGCGCGTGTGATGTGGATCTGATGGAGATCTGCTCCTGAGTGGGTCCTGACAGCGGCTCAGATGCTCTGTGTCTATTTAGGTCTTTATTAATGTGGGTCTGTGCCCCGCTGATGTAAAGGCAGCCGGCAGCCAATCACAGACACGCTCTTCTGAGAGGCTTCACAGTGGGCCAATAGGAGCAGAGAGGGGCGGGGTTAATGTGCAGCGCAGGGAGTTGGTGCGATGTCTCCACGGCAACCCGGCCGGGCGGAGCAGAGCTCACAGGAGGCTTCTGTGGGCATGAACAGGGAAATGAAAGCACTCGTGTTCAAAGGTGTTTAAATCCAACTCACCCTGAATAAGAGGTGACGTTTAATGATCTGAGCTCATTTATTTCATCTGGAAACATCTGTCAAACCCAAACAGTCAGATGTGCTTTAAAAAGGAGGCAGACGGAGTACATTTACTCAGTTACTTCTGTAGTGGAAGAAGTGTTCAGATACTTTACTGAATAAAATATCACAATGTAAAACTCTTCACAACAAGTGCAGGTCCTGCTTCCTAAATCAGTGAAAGTACACAAGTTTATCAGCTAAATATACTTTAAGTACAAGAAGTAACAGTACTCACTGTGACATCCGCAGTGCAGGGCCAGCAAACCATAAACCACTTGTCTTTTAGTGACTCATTGCTGCACTTCCTGTGGCTTTTTAATCCCCAAACGTGGCTGTTTTTAGCGACCAATTAGTGCAGCATTATAGTCCCCAAACGTGGGTGTTTAAATGGACCGATCAATGTTTTTCCTGCGGCTTTTTAGTCCCCAAACGTGTATGTTTTTAGGATCCCATCAGTGTTTATCGAGCCGCCTCTTAGACCCCAAAATGTGGGTGTTTTTAGTGACCCTTAGTTGTTTAGCTAGCCGCCTTTTAGACCCAAAATGTGGGTGTTTTTAGTGACCCTTAGTTGTTTAGCTAGCCGCCTCTTAGACCCCAAAATGTGGGTTTTTTTAGTGACCCTTAGTTGTTTAGCTAGCCGCCTCTCAGACCCCAAAATGTGGGTGTTTTTAGGAACCCATAGTTGTTTATCGAGCCGCCTCTTAGACCCCAAAATGTGGGTGTTTTTAGTGACCCTTAGTTGTTTAGCTAGCCGCCTCTTAGACCCCAAAATGTGGGTGTTTTTAGGAACCCTTAGTTGTTTATCGAGCCGCCTCTTAGACCCCAAAATGTGGGTGTTTTTAGTGACCCTTAGTTGTTTAGCTAGCCGCCTCTTAGACCCCAAAATGTGGGTGTTTTTAGTGACCCTTAGTTGTTTATCGAGCCGCCTCTCAGACCCAAAATGTGGGTGTTTTTTCCTGAGCTTTAGCCCCTGAACATGGGTGTTTTAAGCAACCTGACACTGTTCTTAATGCAGCTTTTTCAACCCACATTTTGGCATTTTTGTAGCGACCTGTCATTGTTTTTCCTGCGTCTCTTTTGACCCCAAACACGAGTGTTATCTAGCGACCCATCACTGTGTTTTTTGCTGCTTTTTAGCCCCCAAACATGGATGTTTTGTGGCTGTTCTTCCTTTTTCTTAGACCTCAAATGTGGGTGTCTTAAGTGATCCATTGCTGTTTTTTTCCTGTGGCTTTTTAGTGAGTGTTCAGCAACCGGTTATCATTTTTCCTGCAACTTTTTGGCCTCCAAATGTGTTTTTTTTTCAGTGACTCGTTGCAATTTTTCCTGTCTTTGTAGCCACCAAACGCAAGTGTTTTTTTTGCCACCTGTCCCTGCTTTTTGGCAGCTTTTTAGTCCCCAAACGTGAGTATTGTTTAGGGATCCAACGCTGTGTTTTCTGCAGCTTTTTAGTCCCCAAACGTGAATGTTTTGTAGCAACCTGTCAGTTTTTTCAGCTGCTTTTTTCCCCCCAGACATGGATGTTTTTAGCAACCGATTTCTGTTTTTCCTGCAGCTTTTTAAACCCAAACACAGATGTTTTTAGTGAACCTAGTGTTTTCCAGCACGGATAGTGCCATAAAAAGTGGTTGTTTTTCACAGACATCACAGATTGAAAACATGACCTTTTCCTAACATTAATCAGATGGGTTTTGTGCCTAAACCTAACCACGTTAAAAATGTACCCATTACATAATAATGTGCAAATGCAGCCAGACTGCATGATGAAAACATTAACCGTGTCCTCCTAAGCTGAGCTGTAACAGGCAGTAGATGCACACATCCTTCTGTGTAGTGATACAGTTGGCGGGTGTAGTTCAGTAGAAAGAAAATAGTTCCTACAAGAAACTGCTCACAACAAGGTCTGTGGATTATCTTGAGTAACCAGGTCATGATATCTGGAAAGAGACACTGATGTTGAGTTTTTAAAATGTATTTTTCTGGCGCTCTGAGCACCACAAGCCGAGTGCCATCTAGTTCCATTATACTGGAGAGAAAGCTGACATCTCCAACACTCTGCAACTCACACCAAAACAATGTAGACTGATAGATAGAACTACAGGTGAGAGGAAAATATGTGATTTATATTTAAGGGTTAACTGTCCCTTTAAACACATATGAAATGTCTCATGATTGAATACTAAATAAATCCCAGAGCCCCCAAAACAAACTATTTTTGTCAAATAAAGGGATTTTTTTATTCTGATTCTGAGATTCAGGAAAGGGACAAGGTAACTGTAGGTACAATGACGATTATGATTAAAAAATAAATAGAAAATAATGGCAATTACAATGTGTTACAAAATATGTGGAATAGTTTACATATTAAAAAACTTTTGTTTCTAGCAAATTTGCAGTTAAATAGTCCATAATTTCCAAATATAACATTATTGTGTTGCTTAACTGGCAAAGAACATTATTTCTTGTTGCCGTGTTGGACCACAAAGGGTAAAATCATCCATAGAAAAAAAACTGTCAGCTTTTACAAAGTGGTATTAAGAATAATTCCTTCCTCTGCGTCTTTAACTGCACGACTCAATGTCAGCTGACTGTTTCCCGTCATACATGCATCAGTATGACCTTTTTACAATTGCTTTATAATTTTCTAACATACAGTATGTATACAGTGCCAACAATGATCCATTATCCAACTAAATAACATTAAAATTACCATGATTAACAATTCATTTGATACACACACGTTCTCTAATGAAAACAGCTGATTATACAGTACATAAACCCGTGTCATGATGGGTTATACATGTCAAACGACTTTGAAACATACTAATAGCTTTCAAATGGCAGAAAATGCCACGACACACAGCTGTACTCATTTACAGTATGCTTGGAAAAAAAAACCCTTATAAAGAGGGTGAAACCAAACAGAGGGAAAGATGGGAGGTTTTATATATTTCACAGTGCTGAAGGATGTCGGAGATATAATGAACCTCAGCGCGCTCCCAACTTCATGTATTAAAAAAATGTCTTTGTACATCTTTATTTTTTCCTCACGTGAGGAGGTCACTCTTTTTTCTTTTACGTCGTCATCACAGAGAAACAAAAACGTGACCACTGCCCTTATCTTACATCATTATTCGTTAAAGGTCAAGTCTAGTGATCGTCTATACTTTTCTTATCGTTTATAAATCCCATGAAAACACCAAAACCAGCAGTGAATGTATCTGCTCACAAGTATTGTGTCAAAGTCTGATATATAGTCTTTCTCTCTGCCATGGAGCTTAGTTTATTTTGACTGTCCTGCTGCCACAAACACTCACTGCTGTACAGACAGTTTTATTTTGTTCTGAAAATGTCGGCGTGCAGCCTCGTTCTGTGGACGATAAACCAGGTGCAGACTGATAAAGGAGGAAATACAGTGAGTGCTGGATGGAGCAGTGAGTGACAACAACCCCGCCCACATTTAAGAGGACTGTCTGCAGTGGAAACACTAGGGTCAAGGTACAATGTCTGAAGGGTTACTGTTGGTTCCAAAGGTACCATACTGAAAGTGTTAGAAGGAAACGGGGCTCATATGTGGATTAATCGGCTGTTGAAAATAGTTTCCCCCTGTTTTAGGGAAAATACTGAGACTTTTAAGAATGAAGTCTTCAGTAGGAACAAAATGTACTTGGAGCTGAGACAGACAGGAAGTCAGACAGTATTGAGAGACGGACTACAACATTGGTGGTTTTGGTCTTTTCATCACGAGCCTTAACCTTTAATGCAGTGGTTCGCAAACTGGGAGGTTGCATCGGGGCTGGGTTGGGGTTTACAGCGGTTTAAAATACTACAAGAAAGGTTTTTACACCTCAGGAAACTTAAAGGGGAAATTTCGCCACCTTCTTTATGTGGATCTCCAATGAGTGTGCAATAAATTCCTCAGTTTGTGCTGTATTGATAGAGAAAGACAAGTTCTCCTGTTCGCAGAGTCGTACCAGCAGCAGGGTACAGCTAATTGTCATTTTGGCACTTTTGTACAGATGAAACAGGATATAACGTGTTATATCAGGTCAGCAGGTTTTTTCTCTTTAACTTTAGACAGAGCCAGGCTAGCTGTTTGCCCCTAATGCTAAGCTACGCTAAGCGGCTGCTTGAAATGTCAGAGTATTTTAAAGCTTTAGTTCTCATAATTAGCTGTGACAGGTCCTACGCAGTCCTACGCGCAATGGCTCAGAGACTGTCGTATTAAGTTGCTGTGAGCCGTCAAGACACTATCTGGGAGCCGGATGGTGCAGCCTCTCCTCCTCTGGGCAGCTGCCTCTGTGTCTGCAGCTGCCTGTACCGAGAAGCAGCGTGAAAATGAGGAGCGCTCACTCTGCTGCTAAATCTGGGGACCAAAACATCGCCAGCAGTACACTGCACAAAGAAAACTTGATATCTCAGTGCAGAAGTGTCTCCGACTGAGGATATGAATCTCTGACTTTCAGGAGGCAGCTCCATTGACTACCTAAAATTCCATATTGTATTTTAGTGTGAGGCGGAGACTAGAAATCCACGCCAAGATAGCCTGTAGTTCTTCCTTCCCTCCATTTACATTACTGTCTAACGAAGGCTCTGAGTGCAGGAAGAACAGATTTTGCACCCACTGAGAAATGTATTGCTTCAATCTAAATATCCACATAAACTTTGGTGAATTTCCCCTTTAACGTAACGATAATCTTTTATTTCAATCGCAAGGTAAACAGCAGAGAAATACTGTGTTTACTTTACAAAGTAATCTAACAGGAATGTGTGTGTGTGTGTGTGTGTGTGTGTGTAAAGGGCGCCCCGACAGAAAGAAAGTTTGGAAACCACTGTGTTAACGTGTCCCTTAACGCCTCATAAACACACCCCGGCTTCCACCATCCTCCACTCCAACTAATAAAATCTATAACTTAAATACTGTGTATTTAAATCCTTCAGCCTGTGATTTGTGCTATAGTTTTGAAAATGCTGGTCTGCAGAGTCAGTGCCTACAGTTTGTACTGTTAAACTCTTCATGATAGACAGTGTTCACGTGTGAAGCGTGTTCCCTCCTCTTCCTGTTTACTGCACTGAGAGTGAATATCAAAGTACAGCAGGACACTTCAAAAAGACAAAGATACACGAACATAAAACACACTCATACACACACACTCACTCTCACACACACACACACAGAAGAGGTGGGTGTCGACAGAGACGGTGCTGTCTTCAACCGATGAGGGCAGGCCTACAGCAAACAGAGAAGCTGGAAGATGAACGAACACATGAGGGTGGTCAGTTGTTCTCGAACAGAGACAGCAGGTCGTCGCTGCTGTTGTTGGGGAGGTCGGGGGGGCCCAGGTAGGACAGCAGCTCGTCCGGGTTGGTCAGCTCAGGAAGAAGCTTGACAACAGACAGAGAGAATAAAAAAATAAATCAAACAAAATGTATAGTTCTATGTTGACACTGACCACCATTAAAACATTTCTATTATGAAGTTTGAAGAGGAGCTTAAAGCAACACGATGCCTGTTCATTACAGCTATTTATAGACATTATTTTGCACTTGACACTGAAACAGGAACCTGTTCCTGTAAAAATCTGCACACATTTTGATGCCAGTTTCTTTCACGAATATCAGCTGATTTCTTCTGTTCTTATTCAGCTGTTGCTCAGGGGGATCTTTCAGTTGTCAGTGGGGTTGAACTATTGTACAACGTTTTGTTCTCCAATTGTTTGAGCACATTTTGGAAAGGATCCCGAGAGAGACGGACTTTTTTGTTAAAGAGTAAGATTCCTTTTTGTTGAACAGAAAACAGCTCCTAAATCGCCATCATCAAACCAACCAGACTAAACATTAATTTTATCATTGTAAAACACACTTGATTCAAAGTCGACGGAAACAAAATTAAACTCACAAAAGCTGTCTTGGTTTGTCTTGCCACTGTTCTTACAATCACCAACTCTGGTTTGGTTGAAATAAACCCTTAATTCACCCAGTTGGATGTGAAAATATGCTGCCTCTATACAGGCTTAAATTGCTTATTATTTGAATGGAGTCTGGCGGGTTTGGTGATAAGTGATTTCAGGGCTGTTTCTGGTTAAACAAAAAGGATCTTACTCTTTCCATAATGTTGTCAGACACTTATACTAACGATCTGAGACTTTTGGTGGACGTAAATTGATGATGAACAAATGTCCCGAACAATTACATTGCAGCCTTTTTGGCGGATGCCAGCTGCAGCGCTCTCACTCAATACAGGACCAATGTTGAGGATTGTTGCTCCCATGAGTCACTTAGATACAAAAATGTGGAAAATAAGGTGTAGGCTAAAAAAAACCAACCTTACTCTTTAAGTCCCAAATGTCACTGTTAACATTTTAATAGATAAATGAAGTGAAACCAAGTCACATTCAAGTCCTATAAAAGTTCCATGCTCTTATGTAACTGCGCACATGATCAACAGGTTCAACACTCACATCTAGTGCATGGTCGGCCCCCTCTCCTCCAGGTGCTCCAGGGCCTCCCAGACCGAATGAGCCTTCGCTCTGCAGCCGGGAATTATTCTGGGTGTTGACGCTCCGCTGCGGCAGCGGACTGCCGGCGTCACCGAGGCTCTGATTACCATGAACACCTGAACTGTGCTGCTGGAGGATGTTATGGGGGTGTTCGATTCGTCCAGGATGAGGCGTCTGACAGGGACACACCAGGAAGAGACACAAAGAGGGGAATTTTAATTTTATGGTCATAAAAATAAAACATAAAAAGTTTCTACTGTCCAACACATTAAATTCACAGTGTCAACTCTATGCCTGAGGTGTAATCCCTCTGGTCTTTTTCTTAAGAGGTACCAGAAGTGTGTGACAGTAGAAGAGGACGGCCGAGCAGCTGACTGCGACAGGTGGTATGTGGTTTAGAGGCTCTGTGTGTGAACAGATATGTAATCTCAGTCTGTGCTGTCTCCTTCAGGTTCAGTTAAAGGCTCTTAACTAAACTCACAAACCAGAAGGACGAGACAGTCAGTGTTGGTGACTAACGCAGCAGCAAACTATTGGTTCCTTTCAACCAAACACTGCAGATTCAGGCGCAAAAATAGTCACAGGAACTGAAAGTAAAAGTGAGTTCCTGTTTGCGTTTCCGCTGCAACTGAAAAACCATGAAGGCAAATCAGGATGATGACAGATCAGATGACAGTTTCAAGGTGGACACCCAAGATTAGAGTCACCAATTCAAATGTCTCCCCTCCTGCTCCTGAGTTAGGACGTTGAGTAATGGCCAGACAAGTGTTTTTGCAGAACATTATGATGTCACAATGAAGTTGACCTTTGGGATATAAAATGTCACCAATTCATCTATTTATCCTATCAGACATTTGTGTGAAATTTCGCCATAATTAGTGTATGAATTCTAGAGTTATGGCCAAAAACATGAGATGGATGAAAGGTCACAGTGACCTTAACCATTGACCACCCAATTCTAATCACTTCAGTCCAAGTGGACGTTTGTGCCAAATGTGAAGAAATTCCCTCAAGGTCTTCCTGAGATATCGCATTCACAAGAATGAGACAGACGTGATCACAGTGGCCTTTGACCACTGACCACTAAAATCTAATCAGTCCATCCTTACCTCAAAGTGGATGTTTGTGCCAAATTTTAAGAAATTCTGTCAAAGCATTCTTGAGATATCATATTCACATGAATGGTACAGACGGAAGGACTACCCAAAATTATAATCAGTCCATCCTTGAGTCCAAGTGGACATTTTTGCCAAATTTTAAGAAATTGCCTGAAGACGAGGGCTTGACGCTAACTTTTTTCCCAAGGAGCACATGTGCTCCTAAGTTGAAAAAGTAAGGAGCTCACAAAGAACTTTAGGGGCACAATGTAAATTGATCAAATAATGTGTTTTCCATAATAAACGTGATGCAAATAGACATTTACAAGCAAAATTATTTAATGAATTTGTATACAAAATGTACAGAAAGGTAAAATCATCAAGTTTTGAAAAAGTA